>NC_136996.1:33458157-33488157 GCF_032717465.1 Coenobita brevimanus
AATTTTCTTGGGCGTGTAAGAGGTGGTCAGTGGACAGGGCAGGTTTTAAACACACACACACACACACACACACACACACACACACACACACACACACACACACACACATACAGAAACAAAAAACAATCACCCCACCACCTCAGCCATCTCCAGTCACAGCAAGAGGCACCATGCACACACACACACACACACACACACATACATACATACACTAATGCACACACGTTTGCACTAACACAATCACCTCACAGTCTCAGCCTACTCCAATCAAGGCAAGAGGCACAACACACACACACACACACACACACACACACACACACACACACACACACACACACACACACACACACACACACACACATCGCTCCGCAGTCCTCCCCTTATTCCTTAATCCCACCTACTCGCTCTCCTGCCCTACCCTGCCCTCACCTATCCCCTATTCTGGCTCCCATGTTCCCCTTGCTCCCTGCTTCTCCCCTACCCTAACCTGCCCTGCCCTGTCCTGCCCTTACCTTCCCTCTACCCATTCCCGTCTCCCCTCTGCTCCCTGCATTTCTCCTGTCCCCCTACCTTCTGCCTCTCTCCTACCCTACCTTGCTCTCTGCTTTTCCCCTGCCCTACCCTATTGCCTCCATCTCTCCTGCCCTGTACTTCCCTGCCCTAGTCTCCCCTATCCTCCCCAGTCCTGCACTTACATCCTTTGCTCCTCTCTTCTCCCCTTGCTCGCTCCTTCTCCCCTGCCCTGCCCTACTCTATCCTGCTCTGCATTACCTTCACCTCCCCTTTTCTCGCACCCCTGCCCCCTTGCTCCCTGCATCTCCTCTGCCCCCATCCCCGTGCTTCTCCTCTGTCGTACCCTGCCCTGCCTTACCCTACCCTCACCTCCCATCTCTTCGCTCCCATGTCCTGCCCTGCCCTGCTCCCTGCCTTTCCTCATCCCTACCCTGCCAGCTGGTACCGTGCAATTACATTAACTTGATGGCGTGTGTGTGTGTGTGTGTGTGTGTGTGTGTGTGTGTGTGTGTGTGTGTGTGTGTGTGTGTGTGTGTGTGTGTGTGTGTGTGTGTGTGTGTGTGTGTGTGTGTGTGTGTGTGTGTGTGTGTAAGTGTGTGTGTGTGTAAGTGTGTGTGTGTGTATAAGTGTGTGTGTGTGTATGTGTGTGTGTGTATGTGTGTGTGTGTGTGTGTATGTGTGTGTGTGTGTGTGTGTGTGTGTGTGTGTGTGTGTGTGTGTGTGTGTGTGTGTGTGTGTGTCTTTACTGTAGAGCCTGACTATAGAAGCGATAAATCGATACTTATTATTGCCGTATGCTGAAAACATGAATCACACAGGGGAAGGCAAACTCCTACACCTTGAGGGACGTTTGAGGAATGCTTACAGTCGTAGGATTGGATCAGCCTGTATCCCGCTTCACATAGTGCAGTCAGCAGCGGCACAGGAAGGCCAGGCAATGTCTGTGTTCGTCCAGCCTGCACCCTACATTAGAGGGTATAGTCAGCACTGGTACAGAGAGGTCGGACGCATTCTACAGTATCTTCGTCAAGTGCCTCGGAAATTAACGTCAAAATCTAATGAAATTGTTTCCGCTTCCCTGTTTAACTTTATACATACGGTTGTTAACAGTTTGGCTCC
The DNA here is from genome assembly GCF_032717465.1 of Coenobita brevimanus. Classification (NCBI taxonomy): domain Eukaryota; kingdom Metazoa; phylum Arthropoda; class Malacostraca; order Decapoda; family Coenobitidae; genus Coenobita; species Coenobita brevimanus. The sequence continues at coordinate 33,459,790 of NC_136996.1, forward strand.
CATGGCTCCAAGTTGAAATTTGTCTGGCGTTAATCTGAATAGACTACCTGATTTGTTCCTACCATGAGAGGGTTAATGATGACAGCATCAACATTCTTTATCCTACGACTCACTCTCATCTGAATATAAGAGTTTGATGTGAACTGGAATAGATTACTATATTTGTCACAAGCATGAGAGGCTTGATGGTAGTATTAACTTTAAAAGAGTTCCACCGCTCACTCTCTCCCGAAAAAAAAAAAAAAAAAAAAAAGAACTTCCATTAGCTACAGTAGAAAAGTAGAGTCGTCCCGACCATTAGATGATTAATGATCACAAATGTATACAAAAGAAAAGAGGGGGCAATTCTTATGATATGTGTATAACAGAACTTTTGTGCTGTCCTAGACCTATTATGTCAGGTTTTGTAGTTGGTAATGTGAAAGGACTTTGTAGTTGGTAGTGTGAAAGGACTATTAAGTGCAGCTGTAGACCAGGGACGAAAGCTGGCTAACATTCTCACTGCATCTGCATCACACTTAAGGCATGTCCATCACTTTCCTCCAAAACTCATTATATCAGATGGAATCATCAATGGGAAAATGAATTTACCTAACTTCTCTTAGCCTGGAAACATTAGCCAACAGAGGACAATGACAAATAGAAGTAGGTGAATTATTTGGTGGACTTCTTTCTCTATAAGTAGAGAAACAAAGTCTCTCTCAGCGTAGGAATATCAGCAAACAGAGGTCAGGGACAAGCAGAAGTGGGTGAATTATTTGGAATACTCCTTTATCAGTGGCTAGAGAAATATACCAAGCCTGTTTCGGCTTAGAAGAATTAGTCACCAAAGGAATTTAACAAGCAGAAGAGGTGGATTATTGGGCAAGTTTCTGAAGCTACGGGTTGAGAAACATGCTAAGCCTCTCTCAGCAAAGAATATTAGCCAGATGAGGACATTGACAAATATAAGTAGTTGCATTATATGGCGAACTTCCGTATCTATGGGTAGAGAAACATATCAAGCCTCTCTCAGCCTAGGAATATTTGCCAACAGAGGAAAGCGTCAAGCAGAACAGGCAAAATATTGGCGAACTCTGTCCCGCTTGTACGTACATGGGAGTTGTTGTGATGGTGTTGACGGGGTTGGGGTAAGAGTAAATGAAACAGCAATTATGAGTTGGTCTTAATAGTGCATTAGTGTGTTGACAGTGATGGCTGCAGTGGTCAGGGATTTTGTGATTAGATGAGAGAGAGAGAGAGAGAGAGTATAGGATGCTAGACAGACAGATAGAGCTTGGGAAAAATTTAGAGATAGAGATAGAGATAGATAAACAGAGGAGATTAATACTGAGGCAGAGATAGAGATACAGATAGATAGATAGATAGATGGATAGATAGATAGATAGAGATAGATAGGCAGAGAGATGAAGATATATATAGAGATAAAGACAGAGATAGATATAGATACACAGACAGACAGAGATGGAGATTAATACTGAGATGGAGATAGAGGTGAATTATTAGAGAGAGAGAGAGAGAGAGAGAGAGAGAGAGAGAGAGAGAAGCAGACTTCATCCGTGATCATGCCCCGGAAATTTGGTTCATTTCCTCCCGGATATATTCTCTAATCTTAAATAGAAATGAGGAGTCATACTGTGTTGCATCTGTGTGGCAGAAGTAGTAGCAGTAGTTGCAACCCTAGGCTTATCTGAAAATGAACCCAGTGGACAGAAGGTTGAAGCTCTCCCCCTCTTTCAGCCCACCATCCTCCTTTTGTGGGGATAGGGAGGGAACTGAGGGATATTTGTATAACTGGGGAGGTCCACCGCACAGTTATATCGGTGCCATCACATGTAGGCGTCCCTCTTCAACTTGTGTTAGCCCATTCAGTACGTGGACGTTTTATATTCTATTCTTGTCACTTCCAGACGATTTTATTCAGTTTAAATGAGATGTCAAATAGTCAAGACCGTTAAGAAAGATATATCTAATACCTTCAGTTCGAAAGTCGCACCTGAGCTGAATAAATTGTCTGGACACAGCAAGATTTACGTCACTGGACTAAAGACCTTAACCTGTTGTGCCAGAAGAGGTTTTATCTATTACATTTACTATTTTCAAGTGATTTCTTTTTAACCCAGGTGAGATTTTCAAAGTGGAGAACTTAGATAAAGTTGTATAACATTGCTTTTGTGGCAGCAAGAACAAAACTAAATTACTCCTTGGGGTGAAGGGGTTTACTCCTCCATTAGGGGGGGGGGAGTTTCTAAGCCCAATGAAATCGCCAGGAAATAGCGTGAATATACTCGTAATATAAAAAAGGACTGTCTCCTATCCACTCACTGGCATGGAATGAAATGAACTCTGCTCCTAGCGTTCGCTCGAGCGCGAGCGCCCCCCCCCCACACACACATACATACATACATACATACACATACACACACACATACACACATACACACATACACACATACACATACACACATACACACATACACACATACACACATACATACACACATACACACACACATACACACATACATACACACATACATACACACATACATACATACATACATACATACACACATACATACATACACACATACATACATACACACATACATACATACACACATACATACATACACACATACATACATACACACATGCATACATACACACATGCATACATACACACATGCATACATACACACATGCATACATACACACATGCATACATACACACATGCATAAATACACACATGCATACATACACACATACATACATACACATACATACATACACACACACATACACATACACATACACATACAAATACATCCCCTCCCATTCCATCCCGCACCCTCATCGCTCTGCTTACTCACCTGTCACCCCTCACTAAACATCAGCTAAATCATCATGCATCATTCATAATTCTAGGGGGACGCCGGTAGTGTGATGTTAAGCACATTCAGCATGCAAGGCCAGTTGGCTGTGCAACGGTTAACACGTCCAGCTTGCAAATGGATTAACTAGTTTGATTCTCAAGCCGGCCACACTGTTTGAAAAAGTTTATTTTCTCCTTGGGCCTGTTTACCTAGTAATAGTAATACTAGTGGGGATTTAGAATATCTCAAAATAATAATTAAATGCCCTTACTGGAGAACCTGTGATTATTATGTGTTGTCCGGCAACATCCTGCATTACAGGGTGCAGTTAGTAACTATATAGGAAGGCTAAACACACTCCATTTGTCCCACTTGCTTCAGTAATTATCGTAAAAAACAGGGACTTTGCATCACACTCAACGGTTTATTAAGGATACGTCCATAACTGATTACTCAGACCACGTGGGGACTTAGATGCACTCAGATTGGGTGGGGACTTAGCTGTACTCTGGGTGGGGACTTAGATGCACTCAGATTGGGTGGGGACTTAGCTGTACTCTGGGTGGGGTTTAAGATGTACTCAGACCGGGCAGGGGAAAACAAACACCCTACTAAGTGAGTGACAGGTCTACAAATACTGAGATCACCAGTTTTCTTAGGTTCTCAGAGGAATATTTACACGCAGAAGGAGGGTTATGTAGATTGAGGTAAGTCAGATTATGGAAGTGACGGAGACTTCAGAGGTGAGGGAGAGAGGTGTGGTAGGATGAGGAAGAGAGAGTTTAGAGGTGAGGCAAGGGAGTGAGGTGGGGTGGGGGTGGATTCAAAGATGAAAGATAGGATGAGGAAATGGGTGAGGGAGGAGTGAGGGAGGGAGAGTTCATAGGTAACAGGGAGTGTGGTTGGGGTGAAAGAGGAAGGGAGAGTTCAGAGGTGACAATGATGTGGGATAAAAGAGCGTTAAGGTAAGGAAGGAGATGAAGTGAACTGAGATAAGTTTAGGGAGGGGATGAAATGAAGTGAGGGAGAATGTTCAGAGGTAAGGGAGCGATGGGGGGCGAGGTAGGATGAGGAGTGAGGTGAGGTGGGGTGAGATCTGACCTAGCATGCACCTGGTCCAAATGACAGTGTTGTGCAATTTATGTGGACTTGAGGCATATCTCGTAGACAATAGTGGACTTTGCGTACCGTCATATTTCCTACTATTATATGCATACACTGATATATAGTACGGCTTTCTCTTTCCATATTTCTTTTTCTCCTTTCTCTCTCTCTCTCTCTCTCTCTCTCTCTCTCTCTCTCTCTCTCTCTCACACACACACACACACACACACACACACACACTCGCGTAAGCCCCAGTAATTAGGAAGGTCAATTCCAAGTACAATTCTTGTCAATTGTTCCTCTCCTTTATTATATTATTTTTTGTTGCTACTACTACCACTACTACTACCACCACCACTACTTCCACTACTACTACTACCACTATTGCTACTACGACTTATATTACTACTACTATTACTACAACTATTACTGTTTGCTGGATTAGTAAAATCTTTTAAGATATTACCAAATCCCTTAAAAAGTAGGGGCTCGGGTCTAGGCTACCGTAGTCCATTACATTTAAGTATAAATAACCAGCGTCCTTCCCTTGACAACATTATAGGATCGAAAAAACCTTCTATCGTCCCTTGAGGATTAAGCTTATGCATGGCGTCATTCCAACTGGGAGGGTCTACTCACTATAGCACCAAGAGCCATAAAAGGGGATTGTCAGGCCTGGGACATAGAAGGACCCAAATACGGCTACTGTAGTCCAGATCATTTACACCACAGGATAGGAGAACACACTACCTTCCTGCCAGCGTTTACACCTATGGCCATCTTTTGGACGAGCTGTGGCGGGTTAGTGCACCTGCTCCCAGACCTTTACAAATCATGCTACTACGACGTTTAGAGAATGTCTGATCCTGTCTGTCTCTCTATCTATTTACTTATTTATCTATCAATCTACGGTATAGTCAGAATCCCGAACGGGGTGGCATCCAAATAGCCTCCATATCGCCTTATCCTCCGGCTCAGGCTGCCCTTCCTCCAGCTTACATCACCCTGATTAAAATTCTTCACCCTCTGCCTCCATCTCATCCTCTGTTACCCTCTCCTCCTCTCCCGCTCCACGTCACTCACATCTCCCGGTCAGTCCCTCATTCTCCATTCTTTTCACAAATAAAATCCACGAATACCAAATTCCGGAATCAACCACATTGTTCAAATTTCCGTGAATTTCTCTCCCTGGAATATCCCAGGCTCAGCACAACAGTATATTAGTTGTACAGTTAATCTTGCTGGGTGGTGGTCGTGGGGAATTGTAATTAGGTTAAGATTAGAGTGAAATTATGCAAAATATGTCCTGAAAAATGATTAAGGTTCGTGTATATGATATTTCGGGTTAGGAGGTGTAGTGCCTCCCGCAGCAATATATGATTATAAATAGATGTATAATTACATAGATAGGCAGATAGATGAACAGTTAGGTATATATGGATGTAGATATGGACATGCAGATAGATATATAGATTAATAGATAAACAGATAGACAGACAGTTATAGATATTCGTGCTACTGATTGCTACGACTGGTTATTGACTGCTCCGGACTATTACCAATTGCCACGGCCTGTTACTAACCGTTACGGACTGCTACTGACTGTTACCTACTGCTGCTGGCCGCTAGTGAGCCAGTGATCTCGGGCAAGGTCCTCCTCTCTATTGATCCTTGAACCGGCTTTGGTCAGGGACTGCTACCAAGTCCCGTCTTTCCCTTAGCACCTTGGTTATATTTTAATATCCATAGCCAGCAGTCCTAACTTTGCACCCCAACCTGTGGCTCTGACTAGGAGCCTACACGTGGTGGCCCAGTTCACCCTGGGTGGAGCAGCTGCAGCAACCACCTGGGAGAAAAACTTTCTCATATTTCCCCGCACCTGCCGTGGGAAGGGCTCTGGTCTGACTCGGGCGAGGCGTTGTCTGCCATAAGGGGGAGCTAGATTCATACACGGTATAAGTACTATACAGTGACTATTGGACGGCACCTCAAAAACAGTTACTTAACTGTGGTCGACGGGTCTGCGTGACCAGACAGACCGGAGATTAACAACAACAATAACCCCAGCCTGTTCGTACTTAGCACTGAACTAGGTACCTAGATTTTAAAACGACGGTTGCGTGTTCCAGCCAGGAGGGAATTTTCGGATTCATGAATGTCTGAAGGCTTTCCTTGTCAGTCTTCTTTGCTGATGGGAGAGACTACTGGTGATAAGACTCCACTGACTGAATGTGTGTGTGTGTGTGTGTGTGTGTGTGTGTGTGTGTGTGTGTGTGAGAGAGAGAGAGAGAGAGAGAGAGAGAATTACTATTTTACCCATGGCAGGACACACACACACACACACACACACACACACACACACACACACACACACACACACACACACACACACGAAATAAAAACTCCACTTACGTCTTGACTTTCTTAAAGATTGGAAACATTAGGCACTTCGCATAGTTTTTCCCTCATGAATAAAGTACCAGGAAGGCATAACCAAGTAACGATTAGCTCTTGCTTTGGATCAGTTTGTTCGTGTGGGGACCTAAAAGTATTCAAGACAACTTCGACCTCTGGAATGTGGAACTTCTCTGGGCTCGTCATTAATAACTTAGAAATCCTCAGCCTCACTTTATCAGGGTTGCAGCAAGAAAAAAATGATAAACTAAGTATTTCGTCTTCCCTTTTGTCATTTCGTTTGAGCTGGGCCTAAAAATGTGGTAATGTGAGAGTCTAGAAATGTTCAAGACACTTTCAACCACTGGATTGTGTAATTTCCTCGTGCTTGCCTTTAATACTTTACGAATTCTCAGCCTCGCATTTCCAGGGTGACAAAGAGAGAGAAAAAAAGTTTGAGAAAGTTAAATATTTGCTCTTTCCTTTGATCAATTTATTCGCCTAAAAACGTGCTGGTGAGGAGAGACAAAAATGTTCAGGACAGTTTCAGCCTCTGGTGCCCCTGGAATGCGGAACTTCTCTGAGCTCTCCTTTAATAACTCACGAAGCCGAGCAGCGCCTTTCCAGATGCATGCTCCTTGCCTCCGCCGTCTTTCGGGCTAGGATATTTATACGTCCGCCTACGTTAGGTTTTTGGTCAGTGGAGGCGAAATCCTTGTGAGGGAATCTAGAGAAATGTGAATGGTGGGGTCGTAGATTGCCGCTGTAGTAAAATGTGGCTGGACGGACCCCAGGCTTGTGTGGAAATTACGAGCTTATACAGCAGCAGAAGGGAAAATATTGTCAGCCACACACACACAGCTTGACTACTGCGGTGTCTGGGCTGTGTCTACTCTGATTCATTTTTACTGGTTGGGTAAGGGCCGTACACAAATTAAATTGCCATTAGCAGCGAAAGTTTTTTTCTTTCATAATTTTTAACTGCTAAGATTACTATTATTTTAACTGACTCGTTAATGATAAAGTTAAAAATAAAACAAAAACTGTTTAAGAATACGCAACATTAAGTTTCACTCAGAGGTATGGTTATCATTTAAGGAAGATTTACAGTTCATTTAGCCCTGGGATGTCTTTTTCGTGCTATGCTTGACATCTCCTGATCATTTAACTCAGCTTGGGGTAAGCTTCTCGAAGTCAAAGAGTCAGATGCAACTTCAGTGAATTCCTTCAATACGAAAGACCATTCTTTTGATGAGAAAAATTGTCTGGTAAGCAGCCAGGATTACTGGAGAGGACGATCACCTGGAATTAAGAAACTGATCACTAGACGAAAAACAAAGGAAATAAGAAAATTCAATGGCTGCTGGCTCCGTACCAAGGTTAGGCAATCCCCGACCGACATCTGGGCAAACCTTTTAAATCTGTGGGATCAACATCACACTGATCTTTCCTCTACCCCAACTTCACATGTGTACTATTAAATTCAAAAATTCGCTGACACTTTCCTGCTGGATGTGGCTGTGGAAGGTGTTACATGAAATGTGTGTGTGTGTGTGTGTGTGTGTGTGTGTGTGTGTGTGTGTGTGTGTGTTTTTAAAGAGTATGACGCACACAAGAAAAAAGTATGGGAAGAGAGGATACTCTCTACGTTCGAGGAGAAATAAGAAATTTGGAAGATAGGACACAGTGCTGACAGGGAATAATAGGGAAATTTCTTGATCGTGGTAGATTTTTTTTTTTCTTTTTAAGAACTGGCATCATACCCTTGACACTGTACCCGCTTTAATGTAACTAGGCCAAAAATTGTCATCTCTCCATCTTAAATGTTGAGTTGTAACGACAGATTAACACTAGGATAGGATGCTAGTCGCCAAGAAGTGTTATGAAGACGATGTACAGCCATGATGATGCATTTTTTGCTAACGCTCCACGTGAAATAAGCTACAAAAGGACGAAAATCTGCCTCAAGTTAAGGTAAAAAGAGTATAGTTCAAGACGTATTTTTAGATTATTTCACAACACAGATATTTCCTTAATATGTGTCTGCTTCGGAGCATCAACTGAAAAAATTATAGTTTGTGGTAGTAGTACCATAGCTCCTTTCACCATCTTTTTTGGTAACTATGCTGATTGCACCACACCAAAGCACACCTCACGCACACAGACGCACTCACTCACAAACACACACACACACACACACACACACACACACACACACACACACACACACACACACACATAAATCTCAGGAAAGAATTAGTCCCCAGGCCCTATTGCATGGTGGAGGGCGCCTGATTCTAATGGTAATCCCATCACCCTGGGGACGTACCATATTTTTCATTTTTAGACAGTTTTATTTAGTTTAGGAGTTATTATTCTAGCTAGTGGGGTTAGATGTAGCCTTCAGTAATTACTTCACTCCGAGGACGTATTTTTATTCTTATTCTTGCTATCCACAGACAATTTTATTCGGATCTGGATGAATTTTTTAAACAGGAAGGGTTGGATGTAGCCTCCACACACTTATTTAATTCGAGTACGTCGTTTTTATTATATTCCCGTTATCTGCAGACGATTCTATTCAGCTTTAGGAGATACTTTTTGAACTGAAGGAGTTAGATATAGCCTTCTTTAACCCCTTTAGCCCAAAGCCATATATTGTTACCTATCTTTCTATCTCTAGACGATTTTTCTTAACTTTGGGTAGGCTTCTCGCACTGGAGGGGTTGGGGATAGCTTTCATGAACCTCTTAGTACACTATGGGACTCAAAAATGGTATAAAGGCGAAAGTTAAGAGCATGAATAAAGTAAAGAAAAAAAGAAAGAGGGAAAATGACAATATGTGATGGTAGTGAAGGAGTTAAACACCTTCCGTGAGATGAGTTTTTAAAATATTCCACTCTTGCAATTTTCAGGTTGTGATGTTTACCTTATCAGAGATTCCTCTTACTGACGGGGTATAATGAACGCTACATCTAACTTACCCAGTTGGTAATGTCACCCCTGTGCTTGATACAACTGTGAGTCGATATAGAACGTTTAGCCTGGGTGCTGAAGAGGACACCTTCATGTGGTGGCACCGATAAAATTTGGGTGCTCTATTGCCAAGTTACAGTACACAAGCGTCCCTCAACTACATCCCTATCCACCGAAAGGAGCTCTGTGGGAAAAGGACATCTTAAACCTGCAGTCCACCGGGCTGACGTTTCAGATGAACCTGAGGCAACAACATTATCATCATCATCAACAACAACAACAACTACTACTACTACTACTACTACTACTACTACTGCTGCTACCGCTACTACCACTACTACTACTACTCAAACTTGACAAAGGACCCTAACCCCCTCCAGCTCAGCTGATCAAGTGTAGTTATTTTGGAAAGATGATTTGACAAGTATCTAAGGAGACACATTCATATTTCATAGATGAGGCTCATCGAATTTCATGTAATGACGAATTAATATACATATTCTGAGAGTAGTCCAGTTCCATCAGATGAGAGTAACCGACTATAACAATAATAATGTACAAAAGTGGTGATGGTGTTGAAGGAGGTAGTCCGTGCAATGTGTGGTGGTTGGGTGACCTTCAATCACACCCCAGACAGCTCTGAAATCACCCCTGTCCCATCCCTCACCCACTGCTCCTCCCTACCCCCCTTCCAATCCCTCACCTTCCTCTCCTCCCCTCCCCTCCCCTCTCTTCCTTTCCCTTCGCTTCCCATTCTTCACTTTCTCCCTGCCTCCCCTCCACTTCACCTTCCACCTCACCTTTTCCGTCCCCTCGCCTCATCTTCCTCTCCCCTCCTCTCCCTTCCAGTTCTTCTCCCCACCCCCTCCCCTTTCCTCCTTCCCCTTCCATCTCTTTCAGTATTCTTTTTTTTCCTCCTCTACCCCTTACTACCCCTCTTCACTTTCTTTCGATCCCCTCCCTCCATTTCTACAATACCTCTCTGATCCTGTTTTATACTGCAGTAAATATCTTCCTCTTATCTAGCATAGCAATTGCACTCTTTCTTTCCCTTCTTATTTCCTTTCTTCTTCGTTCCCTATTCCTCTTTCTTTTCGCTTTCAGTTTCCCTTTCTACTCCTCCTCTTTCTTTTCTTCCACTCTCGTTGCTTTCCCTCCTCTTTCCCGTCCATTTCATCTTTTTCCTTCCCCCCCCCCTCCACTTCTCCTTCTCCTCTTTCTTTCCCTCACCCTTTTGCTTTCCTTTCTCACTTTCCTCCTCTTTCTGTGCAACTTCTACATCCTCTTTCTGTACAACTTCTACATCCTCTTTCTGTACAACTTCTACATCCTCTTTCTTACCCACCCCTCTGATTTCTCTTCTCCTATTTTTCCCTCCTACTCATTCCCCTTCTGTTCCTCTTTCTCCTCCTTCTCTTTCTCCTCATTCTGTTTCTCCTCCTCCCCTTCCTTTTCCATCTCCTCCCCCTCCTTCTCTTCCTCCTCCTCCTCTTCCTCCTCCTCCTTCTCCTCTTTCTCCTCCTTCTCATTTTCCTCTCCCTCCCTCTCCTTCTCCAGTCGGCAGGCAGCTGCTTCAGGTAACTTTGCTAATGTAGAAGTTGCTAGCGTTATTTTTTACCTCTGGTATTGCAGGTTTGTGCCGGAGCGGGAGTAGATGGAGAGAGAGAGAGAGAGAGAGAGAGAGAGAGAGAGAGAGAGAGAGAGAGAGAGAGTTGGTGGAGTTGGGTGATGGGGGGAGGGGGGAAAGAGAACGCTGTGAATGCTTGTAAAAAAAGTGGAACATGTTCGATAATCTATAACAGAAAGACGAGGAGCAGGAAGCTGATCAGCGGATGGTTGATGAAAAAGAAATTAGAGATGACTGATATACGGACTGGAAAGAGAAAATGAAATCGAGACATTTTGTAGTAAATATATATATTTTTTCCATTACCATGAATCATATTGCCTCCATTATAACTATAGTCGGTCTGTTTTCATCTAGCGGAACTGGGCCACTGTCACAGCTTGAGTGCAAAATGTTTGCGCCTGAACTTGGCTCATAGGTATTCATTCTTGTAGCTTATTTCACGTAGCTCAGCGGCAGGAATGCGATTTCTTGTGAGGTGCACGGACCTCTCAGTCAGCATTGTCCATTTTGCATCACTGAATCATCATCTCCGAAAGCCAGATCTATGCACTCACCAGCAGACTGAGCCGTCCCCGAAACACACAAGATATCGCCAAATGAGTTTCTGGTGAAGCGCCATTGACGGACCACCCTGTATACTGCAAAGCGAACAGGAACAGGTGTAAAGGACAAACAGCTTTACAAGTAAAAACTGAATTATAGGTCATCTTTATGATACTATGGGCTTGATGGTCAAAAGAACGTCAGAATTAGTGACTTGTAATGTGGGTTAATATTTTTCCAACTATTAACCTCTCCAGCCCTATGATATATATATATATATATATATATATATATATATATATATATATATATATATATATATATATATATATTTTTCATTTTTGCCACCTCTAGACGGTTTTATTCGGCTTGGGAGCAATTGCTTGCACTGAAGGTGGTAATAAAGTCAATATCCAACCATTCCATTTAGAAAAACCTATTCAAAACTGAATAAAATCTTCCCATGGTAGCAAGAAGAGAATTTGTAAAAAATCTTCGTTTGAGTGAAGAGGATGAAAATGGTTTTGGCTTTTACTAAGTGGGTATGCGTACCACTTTAAAATACATGGCATACCCAAAACCTGGGCGGACACGGATACTTGTGCTGAAAGCTATGGCGTTGCTTATATTAATCCTATTTACATAATAACCATCCTTCCAAGACACCACAGTCTAACACCTTGCCACACCGCAACATCTTTCTTGCCGTGACGTATGTCTACAATATATCCTTGCCTGACTTACTTGCTTCATCTTAACTCGGCCTAGATTTTATCCCTTTTTCAGTTTACTTCACGTAGCTCAATTACAGAAAATGACAATACTATGGTTCTACATGGTTTTCATGGTACTTATTTGTGACTAGCATCGTGTTCTAGTATTGATCTGTTGTTACAACTTATCATTCAAAGTGAAGATATGGCAAATGCAGACCAAGTTAGAGTAAATATTGTACAGTATCAGCCGTTGTATTTAGTCGTGATGGGAATGGATAATTAAAGACTGACTAGGAATATGAGTTGGGTGAGGGAGGAAGGGGGACGAGGTGACCAGGGATGAGATGGAAGGAAGGGAAGAGGGTGACAAAGGATGAGATGGAGGGAGGAGGAGGGGGTGACCAAGGATGAGATGGAGGAAGAGGGTGGGGGTGACCAAGAATGAGATGGAGGGAGGGCGAGGGAATGACCAAGGATGAGATGGAGAGAGGAGTGGGAGAGGTATATGAGAAAGGGGGTTGTCAGTTGGAGAGAGAGCAGACTGATGGAGAAGGACAGGGCGATATGGAGGAGATTCATTCGTGACCACAGCTTACGGGATTAATGCGTCGGGCAATAGATACACAGATACATAGGAGAGTACTTTAGCTGTCAAGAGGTCCATAAAGGCTATATACCAAGAGACCCACACATAATGCTTCACTTCCACTCCCCTGGGCGATATCTCGTGTGTTGTGGGGACGGCTCAGTCTGTGTTATCAGTATCTGCTTTTTAATTTATCCATTTCCTACTCCAAAAGCCACGACCACACCCACATTAACAGACTGAGCCATCCCCGCAACACATAAGATGCCACACGAGAGTTTTGCTGGCGACTGTACAGTAAAAAGAAAAAACTTCCGAAAACGTAGCTTACAAAGACTTCCGAATGAGCACTGTCCACGTACTGTATCATCAAAAATGTATTCTAACTTTAAAGAAAATCGTCATGAAATACCAAGAATTATACAGTAACTACGTCCTACGTCAGTGTTTGTCGTGCGTGCCCACGTGTGTGTGTGTGTGTGTGTGTGTGTGTGTGTGTGTGTGTTTCTACGGAAGTTTCTGAAGCAAAGGCTAGTTAAACTACGAGCAAGCTCCAATAGTCTTCACGATTTCCTTTTTTGTTTCTGTGATTTTTGAATTACTTCTACCTTGTTGAGTCTGAGCGTCCGTGATTCTCAAAAGTATTGGTTCGTGCTGCAGATTGTAAAGTGTGTGTGTGTGTGTGTGTGTGTGTGTGTGTGTGTGTGTCTAGAGAATGGAGGTTGTGTGGGTGAGTGGGGGAGGGATGTGTTTGTGTGTGTGTTTGTGTGTGTGTGTGTGTGTGTGTGTGTGTGTGTGTGTGTGTGTGTGTGTGTGTGTGTGTGTGTGTGTTCAATTTTCTTTTTGCTTATGTGATGTCTGTACTGATTCTGCGTTATTTTACGTGTGTGCGTCCGTGATTTTTAAGGGACGTGGTTTGATCTTGTCCGTAATTTTGTATATGCCATTTGTTTTCCGTGATCTATCATGGGCAATGATTCTAATATTCGGTGATTCTTATTGTCCGTAAAAACAGTCGTCCGTAATTCTATCTGTGTCATTCTTGTTCATTATTCTTGTTCCTCGTGATTCTAACCGTCTGTGATCCTTGTTTTTCTTTTTTTCTTTTTTTTTTTTACTTTATCACAGTTCTTGTCCATATATCTTGTTCATAATTTTCGTTACTGATTCTTGTTGCCAATGATTCTTACTTCTCATTATTCTTGATGTCGGTGATTTTAGCTGTTCCTCGTTCTTACTAACCGTGATTCTTGCCATGGATGATTCTTGTCCGTGATTCTTTGTTGCTCCTGATTCTTGTCATGCATGATTCTTGTTCTTGATTCTTGTTGTCCACTAATCTTGCCCTCTCTGATTCTTGTGATTCGTAATATTTCTCATCCGTCATGCGGTCCGTGATTCTTGCCAGTGATTCTAAATATTTTTTTTTTCGCATAATTGTGAATTAACTCGTATTTCTGACTCCACAATTGCTGTGCGTGATTCCTGCTTTCCACGATTCTTGTTGTCGGTGATTCTGTCTTGCTTTCCACGATTCTTGATATCGCAATTCTAACATTCTTTTCAGTGATTATACACTTACTCCATATTTGCTGTTCGTGATTGTTGCTTTCCATGATTCTTGCTGTCCGTGATTCTCTTTTTGCATGATTCTTGTCCTAGATTATCTCTTCTCATGATTCTTAATGTCCATGATTCTCTCCATGATTCTTGTCCTTGAATTTCTCTCGTGAGGTCAGTCTGCTCAGACGTGCTAGGGACCTGTGATAGTGTGTTGTAGTGACCTGTGATAATGTTGTGTTAGTATGTTTCAGTGACCTGTGATAGTGCTGTGCTAGTGTGTTCCAGTGACCTGTGATAGTGTTGTGTTAGTGTGCTGTAGTGGCCTGTGCTAGTGTTGTGCTAGTGTGTTGCAGTGATCCGTAGTGACCAGTGATAGTGCTGTGCTACCTTGTGTGAATTTGTGCGTAATGGCTTCCTCGGCAGAGAGTTGTGTCTCCACTGCAGGTATTGAAAAGGAGTAGGGTACCTTGAATTAAAGGAGGAACTTCTGGAACTGAAGCGGGAGGTACAAATTCTCAGGCAGGAGAAGTCACAAATGAGGGAATTGTTGAGGGAGAGAGAGAAAAATGTTGAAGGTTGGACACTTGTTCACAAGGGTGCAACGCAGTTCACTCTTAAGAAGCAAGCGGAAATTAAGACCACTAATGCCTTCGACTCACTACGGGACGAATGTGAAGGGAAGACAGAGAGGGAAGTAGAGGAGAAGGACGGTGAGAGAACTTTCCGTAGAGGTAAGTGTAATCAGAACAAGAAAGGTTAGAAAAAAATGTTGCCGTTGTTGAAGACTCCCAGGTGAGATATCTTAACAGAGCCATTTATGCTCCACTCGCTAAACATGTGTGTCTTCCAGGGGCCAGGATGGCTAATGTGATAGAGAAAATTTCAAATATCGTGATGGATAGTGGTGACAAACCCACTGTGTGCCTCAGTGTAGGAGGCAATGATATTAGTAGGCGTAAGAGTGAGGTACTGTGGCAGAAGTACAAGTTGATGTTAGAGAAGGATAGGGAGAGGGGAGGAACCCCTGTAGTGCTCGGTGTTTTGCCCAGAAGGCGAGCTGGGAGGGAGTGGTTGAACAGGGCAATAGGTTTTAATTGCCGCCTTGAAAGGTTTTGCAAAGATAATGCAATACCTTTCATAGACAGCTGGGACCGGTTTTATGGATGGAGTGCCTTGTATAGTTGGGATGGGACTCAGCAGGAAGGGAGTTACTGTTTTAGCTGGAATGATAGATAGGGAGTTAGAGGGTTTTTTTTCGAGGTTGAGAAGTAGACGAACAGGAAGTTACAGCAACTGCACTCAGATATCATTATTACCGTGTTTGGATAGATGCATCAAGATATGCAAAAGTAAGAACAAAAGTTTAACCATTAGTGTAGATACATTCACTCAGGCACCTCAAATTGAACAAGCAATGACAGAGGACAGAACAAGCGATGACAGAAGGGCGATAAGTGATAGTGCAAAAATTTGTTATATTAGTAAAGAGTTTCCCAGTTAGTAATGAAATAAAAAACAGTAAATCCCAAGGTAGAGGCATAACTACTTGTAATAATCTGAAAGTGTACTACACACTAACAGCAGGAGTTTACGTAATAAAATGGATGAACTGAGGGCTTTAATTTGTACAGAGAAAATAGACATTGCCGTTATTAGTGAAACTTGGATGAATACAGACACTCAAGAATATTTAGCAGAATATCAGATAAAGGGCTATAATATTTTTGTGTCAAACTGTCTGGGAAGAAAGGGGGGCGGGGTAGCTATTTATGTAAAGGATTCATTAAACTGTTACAATAAAGCCGACATTAAAGTAATTAGGGACAGAAAGTGTCTTGGTTGAAATTAGTAACAATAGGGAGAAGTTAGTCTTAGGAGCAATTTACAGATATCCAAAATTAAGTAGAGCAGATAGTAAATACCTTTGGGAGGAAATTAGGAAAGCATCACAGTCCAGCTTAGTAATAATTGTAGGGGACCTAAATTTGCCAAGGAGAGAATGGAGAAATCAGACAGGGGATGCAGAGTCAGAGGAATTTCTAGAGGTAATACTGGATAATTTCCTTTATCAGTATATCAGGGAGCCCACCAGAGGTAATAATATACTAGATTTGGTTTTAGCTAATCAAGAAAATGTCATTAGTGATATACAGTAGAGGTTGATGGACGACTTGGTAATAGAGATCATGAAGAAATAGAGTTCAGGTTTATTTGAGATGTCTGTTCCACTGAAAATACCTCCACTGTTCCTAATTTTCGTCTCGGAGATTTCGATGGCTTAAGAACTTATTTTAGAACGGCATTCCCTTGGGAGAATAGCTATTATAGGAAGTGCCAGGTCAGTGGAGAACCCCAGGTCATAGGAGAGGGGCAGGAAACAGGTGGGAATGTGCGCCAGGCGTCTGGGGAAGACGAGGTCATAGATGGGAGTATAGTCCAGGTGACGAGGATTAACTCAGGTCCAGTACCAAGCAGACGTTCGACCAGTGAGAAATATAACAAGTTAGTACATATATTACACGGAGGCCAAGATAGATATATCCCTTCAAATTCAGAACAAATAATTCAGAACCAAGATGGTTAAACAACAGATTAAATTCTCTCATAGGCCAAAGGAAAGGAATATATAGAAAAATAAAACGTGAAAAGGAACACTTACGTAACCGGTACGCGATTTTAAATAAAGAGGTAAAGAGGGAAATACGAAAAGCAAAGTGAAGTTATGAAATTAAGGTTGCTAGTGAATAGAAAGAAAACCCTAAGGGTTTTTATCAAATGTACCGTACGAATAATAAAGATAGGATAGGACCACTCAGAACAGAATCAGGTGGCATTACCACTGAAGATAAAGAAATGTTCTTCATCCTAAATAATTTTTCATATCAGTATTCACCAAGGAAAATCTTGACCTGGTCCCTCAAGCAGCAAATATTTACGATGATAATAGGGAAAATATTCTTAGTAAAATAACCATTAATAAGGAGGACGTATTGAAAGAATTTAATAAGTTAAAACCTCAAAAATCACCGGGTCCGGACGATATATATGCAAAAAATATAAAAGAATCCAAAGAAGAATTATGTCAGCCACTTTTAACGTTATTTAATGACTCTTTAATTTCAGGAAAAGTTCCAGAGGCGTTGAAGACCACAAACGTAGTGCCCATCTTTAAAAAGGGTGATAAATCAGCTGCGTCGAATTATCGTCCGATAAGTCTAACGTCAATAGTAGGAAACATGTTAGAGTAAATTTTGGCAAAGAAGATTAGAGAACACTTAGGCCTACCAAGATTTAATCTTGTAAATGAAAGTCAGCACGGATTCAGGCAAGGACGATCCTGCCTCACAAACTTGTTGTCATTCTACTTGGAGGTCTATGATGTAGCAGATAGTGATTAAGCTTACCATGTTATTTATCTGGACTTAGTAAAGCATTTGATAGGGTCCCACACGAAAGGTTAGAAAAGTTTCGAGCACACGGTATAGACGGCGATATCTTAAAGTGGATAGAATCCTGGCTGAAAGGACGAAAGCAGAGAGTATTAATGAATGGAACTAAGTCGGATTGGGGATTAGTAACCAGCGGTGTACCACAGGGTTCAGTACTCGGTCCCTTATTATTTATCATATATATAAATGATCTAGACTTAGGAGTCAATAGCAGCATCAGCAAATTTGCCGACGATACAAAAATAGGGCGTATCATTAACTTGACTGACTATTGCCATAACTTACAAAAAGACCTCGATACATTGTCCAAATGGTCTAAAACTTGGCAAATGGAATTTAACATTGAAAAATGTAAAGTACTTAACGTAGGCAAGTCCATTGGGGACACCAAATACAGCTTAGATAACAAAGAAATTAGCAAATCGGAATGCGAGAGGGATCTAGGAGTTATGGTTAGTAACGACCTTATACCAAGGCAACAGTGTATTAATGCGAGAAATAAAGCAAATAGGGTCCTAGGATTTACTTCGAGAAGCGTAAGCAGTAGGTCATCAAAATTTATACTGCATCTTTATCTAGCATTAGTAAGGCCACATTTAGACTACGCAGTACAATTTTGGTGTCCTTACTATAGAATGGATATTAACTCGTTAGAAAATGTACAGAGAAGAATGACAAAAATGATGCATGACGTTCGGAACCTGTCATATGAAGACAGACTGAAAAGACTAAGTCTGCATTCGAAAGAGAGGCGTAGAGTAAGGGGAGACTTAACTGAGGTGTTTAAGTGGATGAAAGGTATAAATAAGGGAGATATTAGCAAGGTACTTAAAGTGAGCATACAGGATAGAACTAGAAGTAATGGTTTCAAACTAGAAAAATTCCGTTTCAGTAAGGAAATAGGAAATAGGTAGAAATTGGTTTGGTAATAGAGTAGTAGACGAATGGAATAAGCTACCTAGTAAAGTAGTTGCTGCCTCTTCCATTAAGAGTTTCAAGCATAGGCTAGATAAGCATATGACAAACAAGGGGTGGGTATAGAAAAAAAAATCTTATAACCAATAATAATTCATAATTTTTCCTTTTCAGGTTACACTACGATAGTCTCTATTCTCCTTTCACACTTTCCTATAAAATGTCCACGACAGTTTTTCTATACTGCGTGGTGTTCTTTCTGATTTTTTCCTGCCTGCTACGGCTGGAGGGTTTGGAGGGCGGGGGAGAGCCTTCATTGCTATCCTTATCTCATTCTAGTAGTTCAGTTACTCTTCTAGGAGCTGCCTAGCATGGCCCAACCGGCCTACTGCAGTTATCCTCTTTTCTTATGTTCTTATGTTCTTTTAATTCTTGTTGTAAGTGAATCTCTCCCTCCACGATTCTTGTCTGTGATTCTGTCTTGCTGTCCGTGATTTTCTGCCCCCGTAATTCTAAAGCGAACAATTCCGTGTGCGACGTCTGAGCCCTGCTTAAAGTTCTCAGGAGAGAGAGAGAGAGAGAGAGAGAGAGAGAGAGAGAGAGAGAGAGAGGAAACAAAGGAGTAGGACTTGTGTGTTTGTGTGTGTGTGTGTGTGTGTGTGTGTGTGTGTAAGAGAGAGAGAGAGGGGGGGGGAGGTGGTGCGAGAGGGTACAAAGAGAGGGAGGGATAGGAAAGTGTAAAAGATGGAGACAGAGGAGAGAGATTAGGAGAGACAAAATGAGGGTATGAGCGAGGAGGGATGAAGAGGAAATAAGAGTGACGAGAGGAAAACCATTCGTATAAGAGAGAGAGAGAGAGAGAGAGAGAAAGAGAGAGGAGGGTAGGAAGGAGGGAGAGAGAGA
The DNA here is from genome assembly GCF_032717465.1 of Coenobita brevimanus. Lineage (NCBI taxonomy): Eukaryota > Metazoa > Arthropoda > Malacostraca > Decapoda > Coenobitidae > Coenobita > Coenobita brevimanus. The sequence goes on from NC_136996.1 coordinate 33,479,447, forward strand.
GAGGGGGGAGGAGGGGAGGGAGCGAGAGAGGGCAGAAGGGAGGAGGAAAAGCGAGTAAGGGAAGGATGAAAGGAGGGGGTGGGAAAGAAGAAGGGAGAAAGGGAGGGAGACATAGTTTATCATCAAGCAAGACAGACAGACAGACTGAGCGAATATCAAAATATTTTTTATCCATTTTAGAGAGAGAGAGAGAGAGAGAGAGAGAGAGAGAGGCGTGTGTTTTGATCCTAAGTTAATCCTTACAACAGGTCAGGTTCCTTCGTCACAACAACTCACTTCAAACTCCTTCAGTAGTCTTTTCTATACACTTTTGTTTTCGAATCGTGTGTCAAGGGAATAATAAGACCACATACTGACCAGCTGCCTAAATGAATCTCGTGCAGCCGATACACATTAATCTTAGTCTTTTTATTATTTGATTGTTATTGTTTTAGTATTATTTTGCTGTTATTATTATTATCATTATTATTATTATTATTATTATTATTATTATTGTTGTTTTTATCATTATTCTTATTCTTATTCTTATTCTTATTGTTGTTGTTGTTGTTGTTTTTATCATTATAATTTTCATTTTTATTATCATTATTATTATTATTATTATTACTATATTATTATTATTATTTTTAATGTTGTTTTTATTATTATTATTAGTATTATTATTATTATTATTATTTATTATTATTATTATTATTATTATTATTATTATTACTGTTATTACTTTTTTACTACTACTACTACTACTACTATTTTCACTACGAAACTATATTAATTTTAAGGCATATATTTTACTTATAGTGAATAGTTTGATAGCAACCTCCACTAACCATTTCAGTGGAAGTAGCTTTGACCCCAGGTTCATCTGACTGTGAACCCAGTAAACTAATGGCTGAAGCTAACCCTCTGCTGCAGCCCACCATCATCCTTTCGGGGGTTAGGGAGTGAGTTTGTATAGGTGGGCAGCTCCATCCCCTGGCTTTGTCGGTGCCACCACGTAAAGGTGACCCTCTCCAGCACCAAAGCCATTTCAGTACTATGTGTAAATTCTTCCAGCCATTAATACGATATGCCAGCGATCTTGTAGTGACGGCATTAGAAACAGTCAGCGTTAAGGATTTTTTTCTTTTTTAATTCTTGCTTCACTCAAGCGATTTTATTCGTCTGAAGGGGGATCTGTCGTTGTTAAATTATTGTAGTTTCTTCACAAGGGGTCTCGAACAAAGTATTTTTTTTTTTTTATTACTTGTTTCCCAAAATGTTTTAAAGCTCAGTCCAGAGAGAGAGAGAGAGAGAGAGAGAGAACTATGAGAAATTTTGGAAAGACTAATGTAAAAGTATATGTATGCGTATTATAAAATTACAGATGCTATTACGGATCAGAATAAGAAGAAAAAATAACAATGTAAGTCAAAAAACAGGAATAGAAAACTGAGATAAAAGATGGGAAAATATTGTGGGAAGCTGAAATGGGTTCACATTTTAGAGGCAATTACAAGAAGAAGATCCAGTTAAGGGGACAAAAGAGTTGGCCTGGGTTGAGATGTCCTTTGCTCTTCTTGGCCAACTGCGCGGGGCTGTGATTATAAAGACTCTTATCCCAGCTTTGGTGCTGAAGAGGGATGCCTTCGTGTGGTGGTACCGATATATTTGGGTGACTCCTTTGCCTGGTTATACAAACGTCCCTCATCTCTGTCCCTTCCCTAAAGGAGAGTGGTAGATTGCGAGAGACGGGCAACTTTGGCCTGCACTCAGCCAGCTTCATGTCCAGGTACACCTATGGCCACAGCAACAATGCCAGCCTGTTCGCCCACTGGGTTGTATCCTAACTTGGTCTGGAGACTTCGTAGCACCATTTCTTTAATGACTGATTCTGCACATTGCATCTCTTTCTGCAGTACTCTTGTATGTTACTGGTGCATGTTATGTTGATATTAAAACCGATCAACATAGAAAAGCTTATGCAAAATGAATAGGTAAGGAAGAGATGTTACGAAGCCTCGTCAATTAAGTGATATAGAATCCGACCCCTAAAACTGGAAGAGGCACCTGAATTTTAAAGAGATTGCTGCTTGTCGCTGTCCGGGGGAATGTTTGTTTAGTGATTTCCTTGCCAGTTACGACTTTACAGGACAAGCTAAACTCCATAACAGTTAGCTCTTACTATAGGTTGTTTCATTTCGTATTTTTCTCTTTAATATTCACTTTGATTTTATAGTGAGGTGTTTGGTAGCTGTATGGGTGAGAGTATACTTATATACAGGCAAGTTTATACACAGTTTAAGAATTTAAATTTCGTTACAACAGATTTCACTGACCTACCAGAACGCCCACCGAAGATCCCCGCTAATACCAATAAATTAGTCCTGTATGAGGGCCGTAGAATGTATTCAATATGGACGGTGGGTGTTAGGGCCGAAGTGGTTGTATGTGGAGGTGTGTGGTACGCGGGAGGACTGACGAGCCTTAGGGAACGGGCTAGTAAGCCTATGCCCAGACAGACGCATAATTTATATATATATATATATATATATATATGTGTGTGTGTGTGTGTGTGTGTGTGTGTGTGTGTGTGTGTGTGTGTGTGTGTGTGTGTGTTGTTATGAGTGTTTATATCTATGATACCAGACACGTTAATAATCATTCCAATTTGTTATGATACCAGACACGTTAATAATCATTCTAATTTGCGAGTGACGTGTCTGGCAGGGGAAAGAGTGAGAGTAAACATATACACAAACAATCCTTTACACAGCCTATAATCAAAAGTTTATAAATACGTTCCAGGGTCACCAGCCTCTCCAAATGATCGCTCCCACTGGCCTTTTGTTGAAGTTAGATGAGGGAAGGTTTGTGTTGGCCACGTTCAGTGCTTGTGCTGAGTGTGTTGTGGCAGTGATATGCTTGTGGGAAGGAAGGGTTTGTGTGTGTGTGTGTGTGTGTGTGTGTGTGTGTGTGATATGCTTGTGGGAAGGAAGGGTTTGTGTGTGTGTGTGTGTGTGTGTGTGTGTGTGTGTGTGTGTGTGTGTGTGTGATATGCTTGTAGGAAGAAAGGTTTGTGTGAGTGTGTGTGTGTGTGTGATATGCTTGTAGGAAGAAAGGTTTGTGTGTGTGTGTGTGTGTGTGTGTGTGTGTGTGTGTGTGTGTGTGTGTGTGTGTAGTGCGACGTACATGTGGGAATGAAGTGTTTGTGATGTGTGATTATGGACTCGAAGAATCTCTGTGATTGTGAAGTGTGTGTGTGTTTGTGTGTGTGTGTGTGTGTGTGTGTGTGTGTGTGTGTGTGTGTGTGTGTGTGAAGGAAGGGTTTGTGTGTGTGTGTGTGTGTGTGTGTGTGTGTGTGTGTGTGTGTGTGTGTGTGTGTGTGTGTGTAGTGCGACGTACATGTGGGAATGAAGTGTTTGTGATGTGTGATTATTAACTCGAAGAATCTCTGTGACTGTGAAGTATGTGTGTGTGTGTGTGTGTGTGTGTGTGTGTGTGTGTGTGTGTGTGTGTGATATGCTTGTGGGAAGGAAGGGTTTGTGTGTGTGTGTGTGTGTGTGTGTGTGTGTGTGTGTGTGTGTGTGTGATATTATACGGTATATGTGTGTGGGAAAAAAGAGTTTGTGATGAGTGTTGGCTTGATGTATTTAGTGCGTGTTGTGGCTATGAAGTGTATGCGATGTGAGTTGCAATTCTTTATGGTCCAAGGCTCATCTGAAATGTGAACCAGGTAGACTGTAGGCTGAGGTACGCCCTTCTCCTGCAGTCACCCATCCTCTCTTCAATAAACAGGGTATTAACTAAGGGATGTTTCTGTAATCAACCAGGTGAGTCGCATGGTTATATCGATGCCACCATGGTAACGCGTCCCTCACCAGCATCCATGTAGGTTGTGAAACTGAAATATATTTAGAAAATCACAAATGTGAGGTGATGCTGGAGCGTGCGTAAGGGTGGTGAGGTGTTATACCGCGTTCACTCTAATCTGATCAAAATTACTGACTCCTCTTTGTTCAGCAGGTGACCACTCGTAGTCAGTCTGGGAGGAAGGATATGGCCAGTAACCGTGGAAACTCATTCATGTCTCAAAACCAAGGTTCATTAAATTTTATACAACTTTGACCTAATAATCACGTTGTTGAATTGGCCCAGTTCAGTCTCGTGAAAACACATAATTGTGGTGCGTATGTTTTTCTCATGGGGTGTTCATACGATTGTACTACACACACACACACACACACACACACACACACACACACACAGCATGAAGAGGAGTAGCTGAATCAGTGATGGAGGCAAGTAAGTACAATGTAACTTTCGGATATTTTTTTCACGGCCATCTCAGTCCCCGAAATGATTATGATGATGATGATGATATTGATGATGATGGTGATGATGATGATGGTGATTGTGATGGTGAATGTGGTGGTGATATTATGATGATGATGATGATATTGATGATGATGGTGATGGTGATGGTGAATGTGGTGGTGATATTATGATGATGATGATGGCGATGATGATGATGATAGCGGTGATAGTGTGGAAGGATGCCGGGTGATGAGCGTGTAGTTGGCTGCTGTTTGAGACGACGGGAGTTCGATTCCAGGCTACGACAAGAAAATTGATAAAAACGAGCCCAGGAGCGCTAGGGTTCAAGGGTGACAGGAACCAGAGAGAGAGAGAGAGAGAGTAGGGGAGGTGGAGAGGAAAAGGGACAACAAGGAGAGAATTATGAGAGAGGGAGAAAATGAAGAGTAGGTCAAGGAAGAAGGGAAAGAGGAGAAAGAGATGATAAGGAAGAGAATAGAGGTACGAGAATGCCATGGAAGAAGTCGATGGAAGATGAAGGGAAGATAAAGAGAGTAGATGAAGAGAGGGGAAAAGATAAACGAAGGAGAGGAAGAAGAGGAAGAAGGGGAAGAAATACAAAGACAATCACGTCAAACAGAAAGGAGGAGGAATTCGAAGACGGAGGGTGAAGGGAGACAGGACGAGAAAATAAAAGACGGAACTGTAGACGTGAAAACAAATCATATTATATTAAAGAAATAAAAAAGGTTTGGAAAGAAAAGAATTGGAAAAAAGTGAGGAAATAATGGAAAAAATGAAAACGTAAATAAAGCAGTTTAAAGTAAAAATAGAAAAGCAAAACCGAAAAGAACAGAATGTCTAGACTCTTGAGGAAGCAGTAAAGACAAGAGAAGCAATCTAAAGGAAAGGAACAGGGAGTGAGAAGAAATAAATAAAAGGAAAACCAGAGGGAAAAAGAGAGAGGGAGAAAAGAACAAGGAAGTAAGAGATAAACAGAAGACGAAAAGAAAACAGGTTGCGGTAAACACAGAAAAGCAAGATATAAAAATAGCAAAGGTCTGGAGACTGCGCGCGAAAAATCAATGGGTGAGGGAAAGAATGCATTTATTATCTCTCTCAAGTTTTTGTTGAGCATAAGAATGTTTGTATATGAGTTTGTCTTCATTCACACAGCGACCAAACACTTCATAGGTTAATCAGAGTGAATGTTATAGTTCCTAGTATTTTATTTACACTCTTCTGAACATGTGTATACGAGTGTTTCTGTACACATTTATCTTTCTTCAAACAGCTACCAAACGCTTCAGAATTTAGAGTGAAAATGGAAGGTTCTGGTGCCCTATATACACTCTCATGAGCTTCAGTTGTTTTCCTGACTTCACTCATTAAGCTGCCAACCACTTCACACTAAAATCAGAGAGAATATTAAAGTGTCCGGTACCGTATATTTCCCTAATGTTTTGTATATTACAGGTTAACATTTTCTTTTAGGCTATACTGTTAATGCAAACTGTATCGATATTAACACTTTATAAATAGCATACGAGAGAATGTTATGGTGAAATGGACAAAATAAATCGCAAAGAAAAAAGTAATACGAAGCCTCCCACAACACCTACAATAAAGGGTATAAGATGCAAAATAAATAACTGTGGAAGAGGTGCTCAAAGCCTCCTATATCACTAGAATAATATTTATCAGAGTTTAAAATGCAAAATAAATATAGATGTGCTATGGAGCCTCCTCTGTTACGTAGAATAAGAACCTTTATAAATACAGCCTAAGAAAAAAGGTTGAAGGCGGACAGGGAGTAATCACTGTAAAAGGGGTCGAGGGGAAGAAAGCCGGGGGTGAGAGTGAAAACGGAAATGAACAGGGAGAGGAGAGTTGCGATGACCGAGAAAGAAAAAGATTTTGGTGTTATGGGAGCATTCCAGTTGACATAAGACAGTTCGTCATTAGGTTACCATCCACCGTAATAATTGGTTTCCTGAGCTACAACAATTTATTTGGCTTGTCCTTCAGCGTACTCTACAGGAAGGTGGATCTCATTCTTCCATTTGAACTTTTCACAGGTCTGTGATATCAACTCACTCCTCGATTTCTTTCATTCTGTCATTTCTAACTAAATGGACACACACACACACACACACACACACACACACACACACACACACACACACACACACACACACACACACACACACACACACACACACACACACACACACACACACACACACACACACACACACACACACACACACACACACACACACACACACACACACACACACACACACACACACATCAAAACATAACTCTCGCTCTGGCGAGTGTGGTTCGTCCTGCCTCCTCATAAGCGATTTATTACACTCGCTAAAGCGAGCATTATGTTTTGAGGTGTGTGTGTGTGTGTGTGTGTGTGTGTGTGTGTGTGTGTGTGTGTGTGTGTGTGTGTCCATTTAGTTAGAAATGATAGAGTGAAAGAAATCGAGGAGTGAGTTGATATCACAGAACTGTGAAAAGTTCTAGTGGAAGAATGAGATCCACCTTCCTGTAGAGTACGCTGAAGGACAAGCCAAATAAATTGTTGTAGCTCAGGAAACCAATTATTACGGTGGGTAGTAACCTCATAACCAAAGTGGCGTCTCGTGATCCAGTGGGTTAAGGTGCTCTAACCAGATGTGGTCCATAAGGGTTTAAATCAAGGGTGGAGCGATTGGTCATTCGCCTTGAATGTATGGATGAAGCAGCCTAATCCCGGGCCCTTACAGTCCTAATGAGACAATAAAGGACTGGACAGTAGATAAATTAAGATAAAACAGTTTGAACCCGAGTTAGACCCATATCAGCACCATAGAAATTTTTTTAGTAAGTACATAGGAGGGAGGGAGGGAGGGAGGGGGAAGTGAAGACCGAGGATGAGATGAAGGGATGGGGCGGAGAGATAATTGAGAGAGGGTGTGAGTTGGAGAAAAGGCAACCTAATGGCAGACAACAAAAAGACCGATGCTATTCGAATTCAGGTGTCTAGAGATGATAGATAGATAGACAGACAAATAGATAGATAGATAGATAGATAGACAAATAGATAGATAGATAGACAGATAGACAGAGGTGTTATTCTTCCTGAGTGTGAAGGATTGAGAATGAGAATACAGGATGGGTATAATGCACTGGTGAAAGCGAGGAGCGAGAATTGCGAGGTCAACATTTGCGATGGTGGGAGACAAGAGTGGAAAATGAAGAGAGAAAAGGTTAGGGAAGAGTGAAGAGGAGATAGATAGATAGATAGATAGATAGAGATAGAGATAGAGAGAGAGAGAGAGAGAGAGAGAGAGAGAGAGAGAGACAGACAGACAGACAGACAGACAGACAGACAGACAGACACACAGACACACAGACAGACACAGACAGAGATTATTATTACCTCCGCCAAGGATGTTATGTTTTCACCCCTGTCCGTTTGTTTGTTTGTCGGTTTGTGAGCAAGATTACACAAAAACTACTGGACGGATTTCCACGAAACTTGTTAGAAGAATGGGCCTCGGCCCAGAATACACTCCATTAAATTTTTCTGCGGATCCAGACAAAGGTGCGGATCCAGGATTTTTTTTTTTTTTGACTTTCTTTAACATTGCGAGATAGGACGTTGGAGGAGGTATGCTCCCTACTGAGTGCCATTCTAGTTATTATTATTATTATTATTTTTATTATATATTATTAGTATTATTACCATTCTTATTATTGATATTATTATTATTATTATTATTATTATTATTATTATTATTATTATTATTATTATTATTGTTGTTGTTGGTAGATAGGGGCACTCACCATCCACTCACTCAATGTAGTGCTGCTCTCGAGTGTCTGTCCTTTCCTCTTCTCCATCCTTCTTTCCTTCCATCCTCCTCTGTCTTTCATTCCTTCAGTCTTTCCTCGTCCTTCTGCCTACGGGTGACATTACACTCCCTCTTCTGTCTTTCTTTCCTCTTCCTCCTGCTTGTGGGTGACACTACACTTAGTGACAAGCCAAATGGTTTCCTGTATACCAGGAAACCATTTACTACGCTGGGTGGTAACCATATAACCAAATTTTGGCGCCTGGTGGTTTAGTGAGTAATTATTGCGCTCCAATCGGATTGAGCCGGTGAAGGTTTCTATCCAAAGGGTGGTTGGGGTTGATTGCTCACGTAATGCCACTCAGGGATGAGTGAGGCTGGTCACTCTCATTTTAAATGTCAGGACCAACTGCCTATCCCCGGGATCCTACGCTCCACGTGGGGCAACATAGGATTGGCTGGTGGATGGATGGATGGATTATTATTATTATTATTTTTATCATTATTATTATTATCATTATTATTAGTATTATTATTATCATTATCATCATTATTATTATTACGTAA
>NC_136996.1:33493157-33498157 GCF_032717465.1 Coenobita brevimanus
TCTCTCTCTCCTCCTGTTTTTCTTGTCTCTTCCTTCTCCTTCCCCTGTTTTTTTCGCATATCTCTTGTTTCTTCCCTATTATCGTTGAGTCTGATGCATTCTTACATTTACGTTTTCTTTTCGTCGCCTAATGTCTGGTTCACTTATCTCATTCGTATTCTTTTTTTTTTTGTATGATTTTTTCCTTTCATTATTTTCACACTCATGAATGTGTTCTCTTTGTTCCTGCATTTTTTTTTAACCCTTTCTCCCTCTCATTCTCAATTCTTCATCTCTATTCATTCCTATTCGCGCATGCCTTCTGTTCGTCATATTTCTTTTCTCTTTCTTCTCTTTCCTTGCTCATTCCTCCCACGTTCCTCTTTTCCTTCTGTTATATTTACGTTTACTCAACCTATCCCTTCCTTCATTCCCAGTATTGTGCTGTCAGAGCTTTCTTCTTCGCCTTATATCCCTTTCTCCTCCTCCTCTTCCTCCACCATCTTTTCCTGACCTGAGAGAGAGAGAGAGAGAGAGAGAGAGAGAGAGAGAATATAGGAAGTAGCAGTGCGAGATGCTGGACTTGGCAGGAGGAGGAGAGAAGCTTTGACAGAAGGACAACTTTTAGAGGAAGAAGTTGGGAGGAGGAGGAGGAGGAGGAGGAGAAGGAGGAGATGAGAAGAGAAGCGAAGAGGAGCCGGAGGAAGAGGGGAAGCTGGATATGTTGCGAGAAATAGGAGATGCAGCAGGAAGACGAAGAGGAGAAGGAGGGAGAAGAGGAAGAACAACATGGGGAGGAGGAGAGAAGGAGGAGGGAAAGGAAGAGGAGGAGAAGGAGGAGGAAGAAGAGGAGGGGGAAAGGAGAGACGAAGTGTAGGAAAAGAGGGCGTGGAGAGAAGCAGGAGGAAACAGTGATGGTGACAGAGGAGGTGGAAGAAGATGGAGGTAAGAACACGGAAAGGAAAGAGTAATTACGACACATATATAACACACATTAATCCTTTGAGTCCAATCTACTTTCTTTGTACTTTTTCCGCTTATGGGTCGTAACACAGCTTTCTTATTGATTTATTCTGAACATACAGTGTCTTCTTTTATGTTAGTGATGGAAACTTTGTCGATTTTAGAAGTATATTATTAACCCACAAGAGAACGTTAAGGTGTAATATTCACACACACACACACACACACACACACACACACACACACACACACACACAAATCGCTAAGTAAGAGATGCTACGAAACCTGCTATGCCACTATATTATGTTACCATTAACTAGGCGTGATATTGCCATCTCTCTATCTTTAATGTTGCTTTGTAACAAGAGATTAACGATAAAGTATGGTGCTAGTCACGAAGAAGTGTTGTGGAAAGGATTAAGAACCATAGAATTATTTTATTTTCCCAATGACTTTTGGGAAATTAACGCAAGTAGGCGGAGATTTTCCTTCTTTTGCAGTTTATTTTTCAAAGCTGAGTGACAGAATATGACAACTGTACGGAGCTCACCCCTTTTCATAATCCTTCTTCGTGACTTGCACCATATCCTTGTTGATCTCAGTATTCATGATAGAAATATGCCAGTTTTACGACTAGTTACAGTAAATAGAATGTAGGTAAAAGAACTGATCTAAAGAATTCGATCCCAAGGCTCATGCAAAATGACGCCAGTTTAATTCAGGAGAAAATGCTGTCGTCGGTCTTGGGGAAAAAGAATAAAGCAAAATAGTACTGCACTACAGCAGATTCTAACCCACCCATCACCCCCTCACTGGTCCTGAAGTAAACTATGGAATTAATCACACGATTAATTGAACACACACACACACACACACACACACACACACACACACACACACACACATATATAATTGTATATATCTATATCTATATCTATATCTATCTATCTATCTATCTATCTATCTATAAATATACTATATATACAGGGTATATACAGTACTGGGGTGCGAATCAGTCACTGGCAGCGGGTATTTATTTTATGGTGTAGCAATTAATCAGCCGTCTATGTGTGTGTGTGTGTGTGTGTGTGTGTGTGTGTGTGAGAGAGAGAGAGAGAGAGAGGGTAGATAATTGGCAAGGGGTAGTAGTAATAGTAGTAGTTGTTCCCAAGGCAGTCTGGCCGAACAGCCCGGAGTCCCTAAGGAAGGCCATGGCCGAGACCGGACTTTCCCACAGAGCTCTCAAGGAGTGTATGTTGTGTTGTTGGCGTAGGTGATTGTGTGCAAAGCATTCTTCCATAATGTACTCAACAGTAAGGGGTGCTGTGTTGCATTCTGGACAGGCATCAGCGACGGAGTTATCCAGCCTCTTCTACTGGCAAGAGGGTTATAATTATGCTCCTCTTGTTAAATGCTCCTCCATACGTGATTCATGCAACCAACTCAACTGGCAAGGGGTTGAGCTGGTTGCATGAATCATGTATGGAGGACCATATAACAAGAGTTTCTCCCTCTCCACTTTTTTTTGTTTTAATTAGTCGACGGATTGACTCCATTCTGTGGGCAGAATGAAGTGCACATATAAAATATAAGGCTCTGATCCGGAGCCAAGACTCCTGGGACTTGATTGGTGAGTGAATATGTCTCTGTCTAATATGACTGGGCATACTATTGATAATTCTGACTGTCATGCTGTCTCCTCTGGTTTCTGGACTTAACCTCACTCCTTCCTTAGGCCCAGATGATGATTATATATAGTGGGCAAGTATGTGTGTGTGGGGGGATATGTGGAGGGAAGTATATGTGCGTGAATGTGTTTGAAGGTGTGTGTGTGAGGGGGGAGGGAAGGAGGAGGATTCGTGGCGGAAGGGTGGAAATGATGATATGGGTGAAGGAGATGCTAGTAGCCTCTTTTGCGCTGCCGTTATCACCACTCGCACCACACTCTGCGGGTCGAACGAACGGGTGGTGGTGGTGATGGGCGCCGCCGCCAGGCCCGCCATTGCGCGGCGCGCCACGGGTGACGGCGGAGTAGGTCAGTGGTTCTTCAGCTGAGGGAAGAGGTGGGCGTGCTGTGTTAGAGCTCCGAACATTAGAACTAAGGCACGGCCGAAAATCTTGAAGTCATTATAACTTTCCTTATAACCTTTCTGTATGACTGATCCCAAGAACTGTATATCTCTCTTTTCAGTATTTCCCGTGAATGACTGCTGCATTATTGCCTTCTATTTCCTGTGAAGTGAATATATGCGAGAACTCATACAAGTCAAAATCACCGTGTATTTGACAACCAGAGCATTCAGCAAATACCAAGCATCCAAAGAATTTCCCAAGGGAACGAAACGCAGCCGTAGCTTTGAAAATCTAGGCCCTCCTTCAGCTTTAGATGGGAGTGGTTAACTAGTGAAGATCGCCTGATAGTTGAAGTGATGTTAACTAACGAGAGTTGAGCTAGAGACGCTTTTATCATCCCCGACGTTATTTGTTACCGTAAGTACCCCTTAACTAGTTGACGTCTTATCTCCTACTCTTCCTAGGTTAAAGAATGTGGAGTTAAACTGAATGACAGACGTAAATGAGGAAGTGAAGGAGCGTTTTAATGTTGCTGTTGTGCTGGAAAGTGTTATGAGAAAGTACTGTACCTTGAGATGGCGTGTCCATGTATGACGAATGAGAGAATGATAAAGGCAGCCTTGTGGCGGAGAACAGGGTGACACAGAGGCGATTTGTCTGTGACCACCCCTTTGGGGTCAAGGTGTCTAACAACAGATAGACAGTATTAACTCTTTGTGGCATGCAGTGTGAAGTGTCTTTTAGAAAAAAATATGCAAAAAAATTATGAGGATTCGGTTGAGCTATTCACCCCTTCACTACGTTTATGTTTACAGATGCCTATTAACGGTATAAACTCTTGCTGTTACCAGATTATATTTAGTTCCATTTACAGAGCTGCCTGGAAGCAAAAAAATAACTCGGGCTGGCATGACTGACAGATGAATAAAATCATTTAGTGTTAGGAAGGTACCGTATTCGAATTGTCCCGAAGATGAAAAGGTTAATCGTGACTCCTTGTAACTCACTCAGCTGAATTATCTGGCGTTACCTGCCATAAAATACAAGGTGAAATACGACGATGATAGAGTTAATAAAGTTTACATCAGATAATTCCATTTTGCAATATTTTTGCCAAGCTTAATTAAATGGTCAGGAGATAGAAAGTGTATTAGTTGTAGCCTAGTTGCAACCCCCAGCTCATTTGGATGTGAATCCAGTCCACTGCAGGCTGAAATTGCCCTTATCCCGCTGTCCACCTTCCTCTTACTGGGGGACAGGGAGGAGACTGGGTGACGTTTGTATAACTGGGTTGCTCCACCGACCGGTCATATCGGTGCCACCATGTGAAAGGATCCCTCACCAGCACTACATTAAGTGTAAGACTAGATCAAAAGACCTCAAGAGAGCACATCGACAGTACGCCCGAAGTTAGACTTTGACCAGTGACCTTGACCTTTGCTCGAAGTTCATCAAAATGGAATCATTCCATCCCATCCCCACACACAGTACACGTGTTAATTTTTGTCCACATCTATTCTGGCGGCAACGAGATATTTTGTAAACATTGCTTCAATCTTTTCAACGCAACGTGTCCAAGCATCTCGACATGAAAGGATCTTGAAAATCTCTCTCTCTCTCTCTCTCTCTCTCTCTCTCTCTGAGAACACATTTGCTAGGTTCAGACCTTTGGTTCCTTATCTACGTAAAAAACGTACACAGATACATATACAGTATACGGTACATTGAAAAGGACTCTGTCACATAAGCTACCGTACGTCATATGATATTTTGCTTATATACATATTCGCACATACAGACGGACAGACATATAGTCAGGCAGACAGACAATCATTAATACAGACAGACATACATGCAATATATACCGGTACATAAACACACACAAATGCACTCGTTTGGAGTAGCCATGTCGTTTGCGTCTGTAATAAACGTGACCAAAATGATTCAGCAATAATAATAATAATAATAATAATAGTAATAATAAT
>NC_136996.1:33503157-33573157 GCF_032717465.1 Coenobita brevimanus
AATACTAATCTTTTCTAACAGGAGAGAACATAAGAGAATACTTCATTAGTTTCTTTTGAAAATATAAATGGAAGGTAAAAAAAATAAACCAAGAAAGAGTAAACAGATGGCCAGAGGGTAAAACACAACCGAAATAAAGAACGGAAAATCACAAGGAGAGACTTCGACAGAATACAGGTGTCTTATCTGAAAAAAAAAAAAAAAAAGTGAGAATATTAGTTTCTTTTAAAAAAGTAAATGGGGAGTAAAAAAAAAAAATACCAGAAACTGAAAACTGAAGGAGGTATGAATTGTATGCCTGTGAGGTGGAGAGAGGATTCCGGGGACTTGAATGGTGAATGAATGAGTGTGGCCCATTCAGTTGTGCAAATTTCTCTCTCTCTCTCTCTCTCTCTCTCTCTCTCTCTCTCTCTCTCTCTTTCAGTTTCGCAAGGATGGAAAAGGATGCAGATGATGATGATGATGGTGATAATGACGATGATGATGATGCATGAAGAAAACGGGGGCACGAAAAGAAACAAAACAGAAAGCCAGTATGAAAGAGACAGGAGAATATTGGCTGCAGAAGAGCGTGGTTTGAAATTAAAATACTTGACGATATGATTGACTAGGATATCTTTATGCTGAAGAAAACTGAGATACGAGACAGAAGAGAAAAAATATTAACAAAACAGAGAGCCAATATGAGATAAATGGAAAAAATGTTAGTTGCTGAAGAAGAGCCTGGCCTGAAATGAAACAACTTGACTCATTAACTGCGTTGGATATCCACTGACTGAAGGAAACAGACACAAAAGGTAATACAAAACAATATGAAAGATATAAACAAAATATTGGTTTCAAATGAAGAGGATGGCCTGCAACTGACTTGATCCTGTGACTGCTTGGCTCTCTGTGTGTTGAAAATAATCATCAGACACATCAACCTTTTCAGTACGATTATTATTTTCATTTTATTCATGCTATTTTCAAATGATTTTATAAAAGTTTTGGAGAGTCATCTATACTTCTTTCACATTAACTTGGCCCACATTTTCGTCTTTCTGCAGTTTACTTCACATTGCATAACTGCAGAGAAATACAGTGTTGCATCTCATCATCTTTTCCATAACACCTCTTCGTGACTTTCATAATAATATTCTAGTGTTAATTTGTTGCTATAAACTCAACATTCAAGATGGAGAGACGGCAATTTTAGACGAAGTTAGAGTGAAATGAATACAGTAAATAAGAGGTTAGAAGAGTCTCCCCTAAGCTGGATATATAATCGTCTATGGTCCGTTTATTTTCACTTGGCAAAGATCCTTAGCCAGTTTTCTGCTCAGTTGATGGCCAGGCATAGTCAGACTGGAGGAATGATTTGACCAGTAACCAAGGAGACTCATTCCTACCCGATAACTAAGGTTCATTGAATTTCATGTAACCACGATTTTGTATTCATGTAGTGGGAGTGGTCCAGTTTCGTCAGATGAAAGTAAGGCAGCTATAGTTGTAGCGTGATTACAGTTAAAATTACACTCTTAGGTTGGTGTGTTTAAATGTTGAAGAACGTAAACACGACGTGAAAGCAAACTGGAAAAGAGCAAAGAAGAGTTTGAAGAGGAGGTGGTTTAGAGTTACTGGCCAAATGAGAGAGAGAGAGAGAGAGAGAGAGAGAGAGAATGACTGGTAAGAAAAAAATAAGATGCAGCCAACTAGAGGAGAGAGAGAGAGAGAGAGGGGGGGAAAAAAGAAAAAGTAAAAATCAAAAGATGAAATGTAAACTGAGAAAGGCAAACAAAAGCTGAATAGACTGCCAGATTAGATGAACCAGAAAATATAACCACATCAGGCTCCTGTGACTCACTCTCAGCAGAATAATTTGTGTTATTAGAACAGAATACTAGAGTTCTGCCTGTCATAAAGGGGTTAATGGTGACCGTGGTAACTCTAAGGCTCCTATGACACTCTTAAACTAAAAAGAATCGTCTTGTGTATATCGCGCTAGAGTTTGCCGGGCATGAAAGGGTTAATGATGACGGTGTTAACTCCCAAGATGTAGGACTCATTTTTAGCTGAATAGAAGAGTCTAGTCTACTGTTATAATCCCTGCAGTTCAAAAAAGTCTCTCCTAAGCTGAATAAGATGATGCAGAGTTAACAAGAAGAGTCACAGAGCGTCCTGGAAAGTGCTACGAGAAAAACTTTGAGATGGTTTGGTCGTGTAGAGAGAATGGAGAATGAGAGACTGACTAGAAGAGTGTGAGTGAGTGAGGTGGAGGGGGGAGGGTAAGGGGGAAACCCAGGATGAAATGAAGGGTTGGGGTGGAGATATTATATGAGTGAGGCGGGTGTGAGTTGGAGGCAGGGTGCACGGTGGTCGAGGACTGGATAACATGGCGATTTGTTTGTGGTCACACTCTCTGGGATCAGGGTGTCTGGCTTTGGATAATAAGATAAATACATAGATGGATAGGTAGGTAAGTAGATGGATGGACAGACAGACAGAAATACAGAGAGAGAGAGAGAGAGAGAGAGAGAGAGAGAGAGAGAGAGGGAAGAGGTGGAGAGGAGAAAAGGAAGGAAAAATAAGGTGGGGGAGAAAGGGAGGGAGGGTGGCAGGAAAGAAAATGATAAGAATGGAGAGAATACAGGAAAGTTTATGAAAGGAAAAAACGAAAGGGAAAGAAAAAAAGGAAAGCAGAAAATATACAGATAAGAAAAGGAAATGAGGAAAGAATAAGAGAAGAAATGAGGGAAGATCAAGTGAGGAAATACGAAGAGAGAAACGCATGGAAAGAGGGCAAAGAATGAGAGAAAGAGGAAAATGTGCCCGAAACTTGAGAGAGAGAGAGAGAGAGAGAGAGAGAGAGAGAGAGAGAGAGAGAGAGAGAGAGAGGGAGAGAGATGAGAATAAATGATATAGTGACAGATCACCGTAGATATGTGCTGTGTAGTCTAGATTTTGCAACTTTTACTTTTTTCCAATTCATGCTACATTTTATTTCATTTATTTCTCTTTCTCCTTTACCTCCTCTCTTATATTCCTTCTCTTTCATCATTTTTCCTTTCCAGTGTTTCAATAACCATGGTCATTGCATTTACTTATTCAAAGAGTGTTTCTTCATTACTCTTTTTTTCCCCATTATTATCTATACTCTGCTCACTGTAACCAGGCGTAAAAATCACAATCTCTCCGTCTTGAGCTTTGAGCTGGAACAAGAAATTGCTGCTAGAATATGATACCAGTCACGAAAAAGTGCAGTGGAGAGGATGTTGAGCCATAGTGTTTTCTTTATCTTCTACTAAGCTTCGTAAAATAAACTACAAAGGGACAAAACTCTCTACTTAGTTAAAATGAACGAACTGTTGTCTGAATTTCATATTGGTACGCCCAGACTCGTATGTCACACTCTCAGTTAATTAAAATCCCTCACTTGTTCTCCCTTGTCTATTCCCTTTCCTATTCTGCCTTTCCTGTTCTCTCTCTTCTGTTCCCCCATTTCCACTCTCATTTACTGTTCTACCATTTCTGTTTTCTTTCCTATTCTCTTGTTCATGTTACTCTTTTTGTTTCTCTCCTTCCTGATCTCTTCCCCGCAATTCTGTCCTTGCATTTGTCACAGAATATTCTTGTTAGTTAAAACCTTCCCTATAACAAGTAGTCTCGAAAAGGACAAGCAGTCTGTTGCTGTTTCCTTTCTCTTGTACTCCTTTGTACACCCTTTGCATTTTTTGTTACTCCTTTGTACACCCTTCGCATTTTTTGTTACTCCTTTGTGCATCCTTTGCATTTTCTGTTACTCCTTTGTACACCCTTCGCCTTTTTTGTTACTTCTTTGTACACCCTTTGCATTTCTAGTACTCTCCTTCCTATATTCTCTCTTTCCGGTTCTCTCCTTCGTGCTCTCTTTCCTTTTCTGACACTGCCTATTCATACTTTTCTTTCGCATTCCCACTCACATGTTTCTCGTAAGTGTATAGTTTCTACAAACTGGATTTAGGCCAGGGTTGCCAAGGTCGCGGTTATCCCGCCAAATTGGGCTGGTTTTGAAGCTCTTCCGCGGGCAAATTTTACCGGTCGCGGGTTGCGGTTTTTTGGGCTGGTTTGAAAACTGTCGCGGTTTTTTGGGCTAGTTTGGAGTTAAACCACATCACGACAAAATACTGAGAGAGAGAGAGAGAGAGAGAGTTGTTTAAACATACAGCGGAGAGAGACCTTCTAATACTCCCATAGGGACCAGTGGGTGCAGACCACGAGAGATCCAGAGCAGTTCTGGATAACTATATAACCATACAGATTCGTGCGGAGAGAGGGACTTCCAAGAATTAGACAGTTTTGTCTTATGCCTGCTATCGTTGCCAGCAAGCAATGCCGCAGTAGAGAGGGTTTTCTTTCAATATAATTTAGTGAAAAGTAAATTAAGAAACAGACTGCAGCATGAAACAGTTGAAAACACTCTTCATGTCAGAGCATAATTATATGCAAAGACATGTGTTGTAATGATTTCACATCAAACAAAATGATGTTAGCAAATTTCACATGTGACGTAATGTACACAACAAAGAACACAATGATGATGATCATGAATTATTTATATAAAACACTAATTTCGCATAATAAAAGGGTTTTTAAAATAATTATTGGTGTTGGGCTACTTTTGGGCTGGTTTTCAGTTGGGTTTCCGCGGGTAGAGCTGGGTGCGACTTGGCAACCCTGATTTAGGCGCGCGCGCGCACACACACACACACACACACACACACACACACACACACACACACACACACACACACACACACACACACACACACACACACACACACACACACACACACACACACACACACACACACACACACATACATACATACATACATACATACATACATACATACATACATACATACATACATACACACACACACACACACACACACACACACACACACACACACACACACACACACACACACACACACACACACACACACACACACACACACACACACACACACCATGCTTTCAGTTAGAAAAGCAACATGTAAAAAAATCAGTCCTCCCACGTTCAGAAGCTCGTCTATACATCTCGGCAAGGCGTTAGAGCAGGGGTTCTCATTGTTTTGTTTTTTTCCAACAAGTACCCCCTGAGTTTTAGACCACCTACCCTTACCCTTTAATCTGGCTTAAGATATAGAATGCTAGTGAATTAAGACATTTTACAATGGAAGTACAATGTATATTATCAAATAATTGAAACTGTAATTATTTGATTAAGAGTTAAGTATTAACATTACAATGTACGGTACTACGACACAGGGAAGTGACAATGTATTACGCTTCAACCAAACATACATACATCGCATCAGAAACGTATTTGCTTTATGGACTTTACCTCGTTCCATCTTTTGATGGGAGATGATGATGATGATGATGATAATGATGATGATTTGTACAAGTGTAGGAGTTTAAGGGGATGCACACTAGCACCGTATGTAACGTTAGCTATAGTGCTCTTACACTAGCCTCACAAGTATCCCTAATCCTTTCAGTTGAATTGATGGCCAAACGTTGTTAGATTGGAGGGCTGATTTTACTAATAGCTAAGGACTCATATTCCTCCCTTATACCTAAGTCTCAACAAATTTAATGTAACCATGACTTAGTCCTCAAACTTTGGGGGTGGCCAAGTTTTGTCAGATGAAACAAAACCAACTGCAGCAGCAAAAGCCTACAGTCAGGTGGCAGGAAGAAAGGAAAAGGAAGACGCAAGAGACGGAAGAATTATATTTACACTGAATGTGTTCATAATAAAGACTTAATATTTTCTGCCTGACTTACTCTCTCCTGGTGTGGAGAAGTTCCAAGTGGAAAAAAACTGCTTTGCTCTCTCAGTAAACAGGTTCACTTTTTTAAAGGACATGCGTCCTGTTGGCCACCCCAGCATGATAGCACCGTCAGTCTCTCAGCTGTCGTTTGTAACGGTCGAATTAATCGCACGTTAAAAGACTTCTCCAGCAGCCAACCATCCTCCTTTCGGGGGACAGGGAGGGAGTTAAAGGACGCTTGCATAACCAAGCAGCTTCACCCTCCGGCAATGTCAGTGCCACCACGGGAAGGTATCCAACATCACTGGTGGGGTAAATGAATGTATTATCTACCGTCTCCCCCGCAACAATGAAAATTAGGCCTATACCGTAATGGTGGTAGTGCTGGTAGTAGTAGTAGTAAGAGAAGGAGGAGGAGAAGCAGGAGAAGGAGCAGGAGCAAGAGGAGGCGTAACTAATAATAATAATAATAATAATAATAATAATTAATAATAATAAAATAAAAATAAAAATAATAATTAATATAATAATATCATTATTATAATTAATGATCCTTAACAACAACAACAGTAATAATAATGACAGTAATAATAATAATAATAATAATAATAATAATAATAATAATATTATTATTATTATTATTATTATTATTATTATTATTATTAATAGTAGTAGTAGTAGCCTAGTAGTAGTAGTAGTAGTAGTATTACCGGTAGTATTAGGATTAGTAATAGTAAATGCGTTTTCAAGCAGCAGATTTTAATTGATAGAATTAAACAGTTAATAACCTGTGTCTTATCGTGTGATCTGAATGCACTTCTGCCATTATCATAATCACCGCCATCATCATAATTCTGCATCCCACATTAACATGGGATGGAGTGGTACAGAGCACATTTCGTTAACATCAAAAAGAACGTGAATCCTAAAAGAAAACAGTGCATGTCATCATCATCATCATCAGCAGCAGCAGCAGCAGCAGCAGCACCAGAAGCGTTATCATCACTATCATCATCATCATTCTGTTGCTCACATTACTCGCATTAACATGAGACGGAGAGGTACAAAGCACATCACTTTGATAGAAAAGAGCATGTGAATCCAATGAGATGGAAAAGTACATCATCATCATCATCATCATCAGCAGCAGCAGCAGCAGCAGCAGCAGTAACTGTAACATTATCATCATCATCATCATCATCATCAGCAGCAGCAGCAGCAGCAGCTGTAACATCATCATCATCATCATCAGCAGCAGCAGCAGCAGCAGCAGCAGCAGCAGCAGCAACTGTAACATTATCATCATCATCATCATCATCAGCAGCAGCATCAGCAGCAGCAACTGTAACATTATCATCATCATCATCATCATCATCCAGTCCTAAAATAAGTCGATAGAAAGACAGATAGATAGATAGACAGGAAGACCGACAGGTAAAAAGATAGACAGGTATGATATACAGGTCAACATCAAAATTGAACACTTACTGACACTGACATGAAGGTACAGATATAAGTACATACAGAATGGCGCATTATACAACGCTCCTCTTCCACGCCGCCGGGCGATTACTTGTGTGATGCGGGGACGGCTCAGTCAGCGTTATCAGCTGTCAAACCTGCATCGTTTATTCATTTGCCTACTGCCTCTGCCTCACCCACGCCCGCAGTCAGACTGAGCCGTCCCCATAAAACATTAGATACCACCTGGTGACTTTCCAGAGCGGCGTTATGCAATGCTATTGACGTGTTGTATTAATCTCTCATTCTCTCTTTCTCTCTCCTTCAGACAGACCGATGGCACGCCTGGCCCTCACCTCAGTATTCAACCTTATCACGTCGTTGGCACTCGGTGGGTGATTACATAGTTCTCAGCAGCTAGAGTAGGGTCAACGGAACTACTGATGATGACTGATGATGACGGTGCCCCTGATGATGATGATGATGATGATGTTACTGTTGTTATTGATGATGATGATAATGATAATGATAATAACGATGATAGGGTAAGGTCATTGGCATAGATTTATTCACATTACTGTGGGAGATGACTTCTGAGACTAAAGAATACTTAACTGTTGAGAGAAGAGAGGGCCATCACTAAAGGAACTGAGTTGAACCCGATCCGCCCGGCAAAAAAAAAAAATAATAATTAATTAATAAAATAAAATAAAATGAATAAATAAATAAATAAAAATAAGATAGGCAAAAATGTCAAACCCGATAGTACAAAGAAAAGTAGGACAGTTGTTTACTATACTCCTTTCACTTTAACTTTGCCCAGATTTTAGTTGTTTTTTTTTTGCACGGTTCTCACGTGACTCAGTTGCAGAAAACGACAATAATACAGCTCTACATCCTTTCACTGCACTTCCTTTTGACTAGCATCGCAGTCTAGTGTTAATCTATTGCTACAACTCGGCAGTCAAGGTAAAGGAATGAATGTTTTAGACTAAGCTAGAGTAAAAGGGTATGGCAGCAAATATGGAACGGCTGCATCAGCACAATGGTGCTCGTTTTAAATGTATGGCTTGTTACATTATATCTGTTTACAGTTTTTGGTGCAGCTGATATTCTCTTCATTTTCACTGTTCATGTCTCTGAAATAATTGCATTTCCAGTGTACATACGGTATGCATTCTATGGATATATGAAGGCTCAAGTTAGCATTTTTTTTTAATATTACTTAAATTATACGGCGGTAGGGATAAATATATGGAGTATCCTCTCTTGACCCAGTTGTGGGAGGATTCATGCCCCCATTCCACCACCTCCTATCTACGTCCATATGTAATGTCATTTACACTGACTAGCCAACGTGAGCGTCTGTGCCAAATACAAAGTAAGGTCGTCCGTTGGGGCGTCTGGCAGTAAATAGATAGATAGATTATTATTATTATTATTATTATTATTATTATTATTATTATTATTATTATTGTTATTACGCCTGCAGATTGGAAAAAGGCTGTGATTGTACCCCTGTACAAAAATATAGGTGAGAGAAGTGAGTGCAAGAAATATCCTGGCATAAGTTTATTGAGTGTAAAAGGGAAGGTATATGGAAGAATTATTACAGAGAAAGTAAGAGAGATGTCAGAAGTCCTAGTCAGTGATGAAGAGGGTGGCTTCAGGAATGGCAGAGGATGTGTGGATCAAATATTTACAGTGAGACAGATAGCAGAGAAGGCTTGTGAGAAGGACCATAAGGTGTTTATGGCATTCATGGACCTGGAAAAAGCATACAACAAAGTGGACAGAGAAGGATTGTGGAAAGTTTTGCGCATGAACGGTGTACATGGTAAGCTGGTAGGTGCCGTCAAAAATTTTTATGATGATAGTGAGGCATGTGTAAGGGTTAATGGGCATCTAAGTGAATGGTTCACGATCGGCGTGGGCGTGCGACAAGGTTATGTAATGTCCCCATGGTTGTTCAATATATATATATATATATATATATATATATATATATATATATATATATATATATATAGAGAGAGAGAGAGAGAGAGAGAGAGAGAGAGAGAGAGAGAGAGAGAGATGGGGTGATGAGAGAAGCAAATACACGAGTAATGGAGAGAGAGAGAGAGATGGCGTTGGTATTGAATGGTGATAGATGGAATATCTCAAATTTGTTGAATGCTGATGATGCAGTACTGCATGCAAGTACCGGACAAAAACTTGGTAGGCTAGTGCAGAGTTTTGCTGATATCTGTGAGGGTCGTGCCTTGAGAGTAAATGTAGAAAAGAGTAAAATGATGGTTATTGAGAGAGAGAAGGTGACTCCCAGTGCGATGTTACAGTGAATGGAGAGAGACTGGAACTGGTGAGAGAGTTCAAATACCTGGGTACAGTGACAGAAAAGAGAGGAATATTTGTAAAAGAAGTTGAACTTAGAGTGACAAGAAAAGTAGCTGGTGCAATGAAAGCCTTGATAAGAAACAGAGGCTTGAGTGTTGCAGCTGCACGAGGCTTACATGATGGAGTGTTAATGCCAACTTTAACTTACGGATGTGAAACTATGGAGTGGCATGAAAATGAAAAGTCAAGAGTAAGAGCAGTGGAGATGGGACTGCTGAGGAATGTATGTGGAGTACAGAGGGTGGATAGGATACGAAATAATGTGACTCGTGAAAGATGTGGAGTGGGGAAGTCGGTGGACACCGGAATCGAAGAGAGTGTACTGAGATTGTATGGTTATATGGAGAGAATGGATAACAATAGAGTGGTGAAAAAGGTATATCTGAGCAATTTTGAGGGAGGGAGGAGGCGAGGTGGGTCAAGGAGAAGGTGGACGGATATGGTGGATGAATGTGTGAGGAAGAGAGGTTTGGAAGTCAGTGAGGCTAGGGAACTGACAAGAGATCGAGCTGGCTGGATCAATGTAGTGAGAAGTGCATGATCAGGGATTTGGCACCCCTTTTTAACGTAGCAGCGTCCGGATTGATTCAATCGCATACGTTTATGTGTAGCTACAGAACGCCGTGAATGTTTTTGGCGCATCCGATAGAGCCAGGATTCCAGGGGCTTGAATGGTGAGTGAATGGAAGCGTGGCCCATTTGGATTGGGCAAATTTGGGCTGTCTGGACATAGCTACTCCTCACCCTGCCCTAGGGTGGGAAAGTAGGTCCGGATGATGATGATGATGATGATGATGATGATGATGATGGCTATTATTATTCAAACGTACATACGATTTTATTCATGGTAGATGACCGGTGGTCTGATGACAGAGTTCTTGGATCGGAAAAGACTGTAATTTACACTCTATAGTTTGAATCCAAGAGGTGACCGGAGATATTTCTGCCATGGAAAATGCTACCGAGGATTGATGGGGGAGGTGGTGGCAGTGTCGGTAGAGGGATGCTCTGCTATCCTAATGGGCGCAAGCTCGATTTCCGGCTGGGACAAGGAATAGTTTAAGATTTTTTTTTTTTCCTTAGGGCAGGCTTGAGCAATTTACCGTAAGACCCACAGACATGTCGTAAAAACACCCCCGCTGATACCAAGACACCAGTCCTGTACAAGACAGCCCTGGCACGCAATCAGTAAAGACGGTGGGTGTTAGTGCAAAGGTGATGGCATGCAGAGGTGTGCAGTATGACTGCTGGGCCATTGGGAACGGGCTGTTGAACCTATGCCCAGAGTCAGACGCATGAAAGAGAGAGAGAGAGAGAGAGAGAGAGAGAGAGAGAGAGAGAGAGAGAGAGAGAGAGAGGAAAAAAGCGGCCTCTTACCCTTAAATGATCTGGACTACGTTAGCCTAGCCTCGGGTCCCTACACTGCGGAGAGTCAAAAGAGGATCTGCAGTTACAGCGAGATGAAGGGGTTGAGCACTGCATTACTATAACATTGTAACTTCTTTTAATTACTAGACGAATTTATTAAACTTTATAAATTTTCTATCATATACTTTCTCTTATATTTTCTCTCATGTATTTTCTCTCATGTTTTTCTCTTATTTTATCTGTGTTGTTAAGTGAAGACGAAGGGGAGCTGCAAGGCTTGGTGGATGAGTGTGGGAGAGCATGTAAGAAACGGAATCTAAAGGTGAATGTAGGGATGAGTAAAGTTATGGTCTTCGGGAGAGGTGAAGTCAGTGAATGTACACTGATGTTGGATGATGAGGAAATGGAAAATGTGAGTGCGTTTAAGTACTTGGATAGTGTGATGAGTGAGGATGGAAGTTTAGATGGTGAAGCGCTTGAAAGGGTGCAACAAGGAAGAAAGGTTGCTGGTTCCTTGAATGCAGTGATAAGAAACAGGTAAGTGAGTATGAAAGTGAAAAAGTTACCACATGACAGTATTGTCATACAAACTCTAATGTATGGAAGTGAAGCTTGGACCTTGTTGGAGGGACAGAAGTCAAGAGTGAGAGCTGTGAAAATCAGTTATATGACACGAGCAGGTGGAGACACATGGAGAGACAGATTGACAAATGAGGAAGTGAAGGATCGTTGTGGTGTGGATGTGGACGTGATAGGAAGCGTTAGGAGAAACACACTGAGGTGGTTTGGCCATGTGGAGAGGATGGAGAGTGAGGGACTAATGAGGAGAGTGTATGTGAGTGAGGTGGAGGGGGAAGCCAAGGACAAGATGGAGGGATGGAGTGGAGAGGTATATGAGAGGGGGGGTGTGTGAGCTGGGAGCAGGGTAGTGAACTGACAGGGGACAGGGCGACATGGAGGCGATTTGTTTGTGGCCACCCCTTGCGGGATTAAGTCGTCTGGGAATAGATAGATAGACAGATTTTCTTTCATATTCTCTCATGTGTTTTTGTCAGATGTTCTCTCATTAAATTCTTCTCATGTACTTTCTCATATTTTCTCTTTCATTCGTAGTTGTGACCACCTCTGTGACACCAGTGACTGACATCGGACAGGAAATGATGGCAACCACCACTACCACTGTGTCAACGACCACTTCTGTTTCAACTACTTCTATGCCAACCCATTCACATTACTACGGACCCAGGGTTAGTGCAATTGTTACAACCCATTACTACTGTGTCACCCAACTACTGTGTCATTTGATCATCCCACTACAGTGTCAACCCACTTCTATGTTATCCCACAATGCCAACCCATTACTACCGTGCCATGCCATTTGTCAACCCACTTCTATGACATCCCACTATGCCAATCCACTTCTGTGGCATCCTACTATGTCCTCCCATTTCTGTTTCATCCCACTATGGCAACCTACTTCAGTGTCATCCCACTAAGTCAACCCACTTCTGTGTGATCCCACTTCTGTGTCCTCATCCCACTAAGTCAACCCACTTCTACATCACTCCACTGTGATAACCCAGTTCTGTGTCATCCCACTATGCCAGCCTACTACTACTCTAATATCTCACTACCGCAACCCACTTCTATGTCATCCCACAACGTCAGTCTACCTCTGTCATCCCACCATGCCAAATCATTACTTCTGTGTCATGCTGCTATATCAATCCACTCTTAGGTATGTCGTCCCACTGTGTCAACCCACCAGTCATCCCACCACTGTCAATGCATTACTATATCATCCCACTACTGTTGTGTATCCCACTGTCAGTCCACTGCTATATGAAAAAATATAACTTAATTTTTGTGAAAAAATATATTAATTAATGACCCCATGTAGTCTGTCTATTAATAGCCAGACACCATAATCCCGTAAGGGGTGGCCGTTTGTCTTTGAGTTAGGCCTAGTTGTTTTACGAGGAGGGACACTGATCCTCCACCAACCCACTTGTTGACACATAGGGAATATGTATGGTTGCGTTATATGGTTACCACCCAGCGCTATAAATGGTTCCCTGGCTTACAGGAAACTATTAGGCTTGTCACTCAATGTAAAGCCACCTTTTCAGGTGGCTTTACATTGAATAAGAGTAATAAAATGTGACAGGAAAGATGGGAGAAATAAGAAGAGAGGAGAGCAGACACAGAAAGAGAATGATAAAGATGAAGGAACAAGTAGGCGGCACTACTTCAAGTGAGTGGATGATGGTCGCCACCACCTACCACCTCCCTAGGTAGTCGATAAGTATTAATCTTAACCCTTGATTTTGTTTTTTGTTTTTCCATATTCTCCGTGAGATAAAGATGTTCCTTTCCTTAACAGGTGGACATACAACACTCCGGTAACGTGTCCACAGTGCTGGGAAAAACGGCATCTCTGCACTGTCGGGTATTGGACAGAGCCAATGAGTCGGTGAGTGGTATTCTTACTTAACTGTTTCGGTATACTACAGTTTACTTAATTGTATCTGTATACTCTTTTTTTACTTGACTGTATCTGTATACTCTTTTTTACTTAACTGTATCGGTGTACTTTTTTTTACGTCATTGTATCGGTATACTCTTTTCACGTTAACATGGGCCATTCATTCTTCTGCAGCTTACGTTGCGTAGCTTGATGATAGAAAAAGACAATACTATGGCTCTACATCCTTTCCTTAGCACTTCTTCGTGACTAGCATCATATTTTTGCATTAATCTGTTGTTATAACAGCACTCAAGATGGAAAGATTGCAATTTTAGCACAGGTTAAAGAATACAGGAGGAGATTTCTTTTCCTCTTGGAGCTTGATTCATGTACTGTAGTTCAGTGGCAGAAAACTATGCTACGGGTGTACATCCTCTCCATAACACTTCTGCGTGACTAGCATCATAATCTAGTGATAATGACTTACTACAAGGCAGCATTTATGATGGAGAGGCGGCAATATTACGCTTAGCTCATGTGAGCTATATATATATATATACACGACCATACCACGTTGAGTACTCCGCTTCCCGTCCGATCAGCGAAGTTAAGCAACGTTGGGTCTGGTTAGTACTTGGATGGGTGACCGCCTGGGAACACCAAATGCTGTTGGCATCCCTACGTGTCAAGTGGGGTTGGTGGAGGATTAGTGCCCCTCCCTGTAAAACAATTAACTCTAAGCCCTTGACCACCCCGTTTGGGATACATGGCGTCTGGCAATGAAATATATATATCACCCCCATACCTCAGCATTTCACCACACACTCCATCAATTCCCGGGGCTTTTCCCATCTTGATCTTCATTGCTTCCTCTACTTCCGCCCTACTGATCTCTTCTTCCCTCCTCTCATCTCTTCTTCTCCCAACCATTTCCCAACCACTTTTATTGGCACTGCTATCACTTGCTACATTCAACAAATCCTCAAAGTGCTCCTTCCATCTCCTCAATTTCTCTCTCTTCTCCACCAACAATCTATTATTCCTATCTTTCACTCCCCTACTATTTCCCCTTTCACACTGCCTTACTTTCTTTACCTCCTTCCAAAACAATTTCTTACTCTCCCTCCATTTCACACTCAGATTCCTCCCAAACTCTTCATCCACTTTCTTCTTACTCTCCTTCACCAGTCTCTTAACCTCCCTTCTCCTGCTCACATATACCTCTCTCTTCTCTCTCTCATCTTCTTCCCTACCTCTACTCGCTAACCATTCAACAAATCCTCAAAGTGCTCCTTCCATCTCCTCAATTTCTCTCTCTTCTCCACCAACAATCTATTATTCCTATCTTTCACTCCCCTACTATTTCCCCTTTCACACTGCCTAACTTTTTTACCTCCTTCCAAAACAATTTCCACAGCTCGTTTCACCTCATCATTCCACCATGCTGTCCCTTGCACACCCTTGCATCTCCTCCTCACTCCACAAACCACCTCACACGCTTCACCTATCTCGTCCGTGAATATCTTACATACGTCTTCCACCCCTTCCATCTGCTCTAGCTCATACCCTCCCAATATTTCTTCTACTATGGTCTTATACCCTGTCATTTTCTCACTATCTTGCAAATTCTCCACTCTTTTCACAGGAGCTGTTTCCTCCTGTCTTCCCCTTCGTCTCCTCAACCATTTTCTTTGCAGCTTTACCTTGGCCAACACTAAGTGATGGTCCGAGATTCCATTCCCCCACCCTCTCAACACTCTTGCATCCAACAATTGTCTTTTCATTCGCTCATCGACACACACGTAGTCTATCATTGTCTTTCGTTCAACAAGTTCACCATCCATCCTCCTCATTACTCTCCATGTATACCGGTGGATCATCTTATGCCGAAAGTAGGTGTTGGCTATTGTCAACCCCTTACCAACACAGATGTCCACCAAAGCACTACCATTCCCATCTACTTCAGCTGGCACATCCCATTGACCAACCACTCCATCCACTCGTACATTCCCAACTTTGCCATTCATGTCTCCAAAAAAAAAAGCACTCGCTCTCTCCTCTCAAACTTGTCCATACATGCATCTACTCTCGCCCAAAACTCATCTTTCACTCTTGCCACTCGGTCCTCTGTCGGAACATACACACATACAATCGCCCACGCTTGTATACCTACTTTCATCCTCACCCATACAATCCTTGCACCCACTGATCCATATATATATATATATATATATACATATATCTATATATATATATATATATATATATATATATATATATATATATATATATATATATATATATATATATATATGGAGCCTCTGTGGTATAGTGGTAAAGTGTGCGTTTCGTACTCTGAAGAACGAGGGTTCGCGCCCCGCCAAGGTAATAAACTTTGGGAGCGTTCTTCCGGCCACATACTGCATTGGCGGACATCAGGGGTGCTGTGGCTGAACCAGTGTCGCATACTATAAAGTATGCTTGCACCCAGTCACTTTGCTCGGGCCGATTACACTTGGTTCAGAGACTACACACACTTCCAAAGCCACTCCAACACTACAATTACACTTACAAGCACTTCTCACCTTACATACAATCTCTACCAGACAGCCTAAGCCACTTGGTAGAGATACATTGGCTGTATCATCCCCACTTCGGTCGGGATTGGCCGGTCCTGCAGTGGACACTCAAACGGCTGATGATATATATATATATATATTGTATTATTGCAGGTCTCGTGGATCAGACATCGGGATCTACATCTTCTGACAGTCGGACAGTACACATACACCACCGATCAGCGCTTTCAGGTCAGTTTTTGTTATGGATACTGGGTGTTTATGTGTCTGTCTATCTGTTTACCTACCTGTCTGTCTGTCTGTCTGTCCGTCAGTCCCTTTTTCTGTGTTCTGTCTATCTCTATCTATCTGTCTTTCTATATCTGTCTGCCCATCTAGCTGTCTGTCAGTCTAACTGTTTGTCTTGTCTATCTATCTGTGCTTGTCTGTCTATATTTATCTGTCCGTCTGTGTCTATCTCTCTATCTATCTGTCTGTCTTGGTGGAGTAGTCGCCAACTTTTGGGTTATATATTAATGTACGAGACTTGTGTGATTTTCCCTGTACCCACCAATTCCTCCCCTCCCTCACCAGGCACTGTACAAAGCTTCCAGTAACGCCTGAGTGTTGTTGTTGACGTCCACGCAAGGCGACCCAGTGGAATAATGACCAACTTTTGCCTTTCGGTGCACGAGACTTGCGATACTCCTTGTGCTAACCCAAGCTTCTCCTCCCCCACCAGGCCCTGTACGAGGCTTCCACTAACGACTGGGTGTTGCTGGTGGCGTCAGTGCAGCGGAGAGACAAAGGAGTGTATGAGTGTCAGATCGGTACCACCCCGCCAAGGAGCCATTTTGTCGCATTGCATATCATAGGTCTGTAATATCTTTTTTTTTTTTTTTTTATAGCTACTGGTGGTCCATTATGTGTTCACTTTATAATAATAATGACGATGATGATGATATTAATGATTACAGTGATAATGATATTCTATAATGATAAGAATTACAAATAATGATAATAATAATAATAATAATAATAATGATAATAAATAAAAATAATGATAATAATGATAACTAGAAAACTGTTACTGTCAGAGACACTTAATGATTTTCACCTATGAGAATGTTGCTGAAGATATTTTTTTGTAATAACTATAAAAAATAATAATAACAATAATAATAATAATAATAATAATAATAATAATAATAACTAGAAGACTGTTACTGTCAGAGACACTTAATGATTTTCACCTATGAGAATATTCTTGAACATATATATTTTTTGTAATGCAGTAACTAAAAAACAGTTGGTCAAACTGCCACTAAAGTATACACACCTGGTCCAGAACCAGTCAAAACTTGTAGGACTTAGAGGTGCCTCCTTTATGTATTGGTCATTCCTGCAGGGAAGAGCAATTGAAAACTGTTGAAAAGTGGGGTGTCACAAATATCGTAAAACGCACGAATTGACCTTCAAATAATTTTCATACAAATGTTTGGAAAATAATTTTATTTCGTGATTTCCTTCCATGCTCATGTATCTAATAGTTTTGGAGTAAAGTAGGGTTGAAAATTTATGATTTTTGGACATTTCTGGACCTGTAACCTGGACAAGTAGGTCAAGGTCACTGAAACTGGGTCTGTGTAATACGGTCTTGTTGCCGTACATGCTCAATAAGAAGGATGAAGATCGGAAACGAAAAGAGACGAAATAATAATAATAATAATAATAATAATAATAATAATAATAATTATTATTATTATTATTATTATTATTATTATTATTATTATTATTTACCCCCTGGGGATAGGGGGGGGGGTTTCAAGAATACTCCCCCAGTATCCCTGCTTGTCGTACAAGGCGACTAAAAGAGTTGCCGGAGGGTTGGTGCCCCTCCCCGGAAAACAACTAACTAAAAAGACAAACAATAAGCCTCGGACAAGGACTGACCAAAAGATGACTACCAAGGACCGGACAAAGGACATGGTAATCGGAACGTGGACTGTAAGAGGTGCGAATGACGAGGTGAAAGAGAGAGAGATTGTCCAGGTGCTTGAAGGTGCGAAAGTTGATGTATGTGGAGTAACTGAAACTAAATGGAGAGGAGAAAGTGTGAGAGAATGGGAGTATAGATGGGGTATATGTGCAGGAGTAGGTGAGAATGAGAGGGCAAAAGAAGGAGTGTGTATAGTTGTGAGTAAAAGATGGAAGAACATAAGACATTATGGATCAGTTGGGTCAAGGACTGTGTGGGTAAGATTGAAAGTTGGAATACAAATGTGGGTGACTGTGTGTGTGTATGCGCCAATGCAAGATCGAGCAAGCAGAGTGAGAGAAGAGTTCTGGACAAATGTGGAAGTGTGCATGGAAAAGTTTGGAAGGAATGAGAGAGTGTTTTTGATCGGTGATATGAATGGTAAAGTAGGGAATGTGAAGGTGGATGGAATAGTTGGTGAGTGGGGTGTGCCTGCTGAGATAGATGAGAATGGGAGTGCGTTAGTGGACATTTGTGCTGGGAGGGGGTTGGTGATAGCCAATACCCTCTTCAGGCACAAAATGATCCACAGGTATACATGGCGAATAATGAGAAGGGTGGGTGGTGAACTGAATGAAAGGAAGGCAATGATTGATTATGTGTGTGTGGATGAAAGGATGCGAAGATGTGTAAAGGATGCAAGAGCTTATAGAGGTTGGGGGAGTGGACTTTCTGACCACTACTTGGTGGTGGCCAGAATCAAGATACAAATAAGATGGAGTAATAGAAGAAGGGAAGGACGGGAAGAAGGAGTATTTGCAAAGAGAGTGGAAAGGTTGCAAGAGGATGAGAAAAAGGCAGAATATAAGAGAGAAGTGGAGGAACGATTAAGCAAATATGAACTGGAGCTGATTGGGGACGTGGAAGGTGTGTGCAGGAGATTCACAGAAGAAGTATGTGCAGCATGTGATGTGGTGTGTGGGATGGAGAGAAGACGGAAGGGGGTGCAAGGAACAGCGTGGTGGACTGAAGAGGTAAGACAGGCTGTGGCACTAAAGAAGAAAGCATACAATGAATGGATGAGAAATAGGGGCGTGGAAGAAGTTGAGAGGCGGAAGAGAGACTTATATATAGAAAGAACGAGAGAGGTAAAAAGATTAGTATGAGAGAGTGAGAAGAGAGTGGATGAGGAATTTGGAAGGAATTTGAGTGTAAAGTGGAGGGACTGTAAGAAAATGTTCTGGAAAGAGGTGAAGAGAGTAAGACAGGGTGGAAGTGAAGTTAGCAGGGGAGTGAAAGATAAAAGTGGTAGATTACTAGTGGAGAAGGGAGAAAAAGTGAGCAGATGGAGAGAACAGTTTAAGGAATTATTGAAAATAGAAGATGGAAGTGATGCGAGTATAAGTGGCTGGGGAATGGTTGAGAGAAGGAGGGAGGTGAGAAGAAAGGAAGAAATCAGTAGGATAGAAGTTGTGGAAGCAATGAAGAAAGTTAAATTGGGGAAAGCCCCAGGAATTGATGGAGTGTGTGGTGAAATGTTGAAGCATGGGGGAGAGATAGTAGTAGAATGGATGTGGAAGATGTGCAGATTGGCCTGGGAGGAAGGTAGAGTTCCGGAGGATTGGAAGTCAGGTATAATTATTCCCTTGTACAAAGGAAAAGGGGAAAAAGAAGTGTGTGGTAATCATAGGGGCATTTGTCTTCTTAGTATAATAGGAAAAGTGTATGGTAGGATACTTATAGACAGAGATAGAGAAAGAACAGAGAAATTAGTTGGAGAAGAACAGGGAGGCTTTAGGAATGGAAGAGGTTGTGCAGATCAGATATTCATTCCTAGATCTTTAGTGGAAAAGTTTCTAGGGAAGGGAAAAAAGTTGTATGCGGCTTTCATGGATTTGGAGAAAGCATATGATAGGGTCGATAGACAAGGATTGTGGAAAGTATCAAAAATAAATGGAGTAGATGGGAAGTTGCTGAATGCTGTGAAGAGTATGTATGATGGTGCAAAGGCTGCAGTGTGCGTGGATGGTGAACTGAGTGAATTTTTCTCTTTGAAGGTTGGGTTGAAACAGGGATGTGTCATGTCTCCATGGCTGTTCAATCTGTAAATGGATGGGTCAATAAAAGGGGTATAAGGTAGGGTAGTGGATGCTGGAGCTGCCCTTGTGAGAGAGGGTAGTGTTTGGAAACTCCCTGTACTGTTGTTTGCAGATGATACTGTGTTGCTGAGTGAAGACGAAGGGGAGCTGCAAGGCTTGGTGGTTGAGTTTGGGAGAGTGTGTAAGAAACGGAATCTAAAGGTGAATGTAGGGAAGAGTAAAGTGATGGTCTTTGAGAGAGGTGAAGTCAGTGAATGTACAGCGAGGTTGGATGGCGAGGAATGGGAAAATGTGAGTACGTTTAAGTACTTGGGTAGTGTGTTGAGTAAGGATGGAGGTTTGGAGGGTGAAGTGCTTGAAAGGCTACAGCAGGGAAGAAAGGTTGCTGGTTCCTTGAAAGCAGTGATAAGAAACAGGGAAGTGAGCATGGAAGTGAAAAAGTTACTACATGACAGTATTGTGATACCAACTCTAACGTATGGAAGTGAAGCTTGGAAGTTGTTGGAAGGGCACAAGTCAAGAGTGAGAGCAGTGGAAATGAGTTGTTTAAGAGGAGCCTGTGGAGTCACGTGGAGAGACAGGCTGATAAATGAGGATATAAAGGAGCGTTGTGGTGTGGATGTGGATGTGATAGGAAGCGTTGGGAGGAATACACTGAGGTGGTTTGGCCATGTGGAGAGGATGGAGGGTGAAAGACTGACAAAGAGAGTGTATGTGAGTGAGGTGGAGGGGGGGGGAGAGGGAGGGGGAGGCCGAGGATGAGATGGAGGGATGGAGTGGAGAGGTATATGAGAGAGGGGAGTGTGAGTTGGGAGCAGGGTAGTGAAATGGCGGGGGACCGGGCGACTTGGAGGCGTTTTGTTTGTGGCCACCCCGAACGGGATTGAGGCGTCTGGTAATAGATTGATAGATAGTTTATTATTATTATTATTACTATTATTATTATTATTATTATTATTATTATTATTATTATTATTATTATTAAAAATAATGACGGAAACAACGATCTCCACCTATGGTAATAAGCGGAGATCAGTAATAATAGTAATGGTAACATTAAAAATGATGATGGTGGCAATAATAATGATATGGACGATGATGACCATAATAAGGGTAATAATAATAATAATAATAATAATAATAATAATAATAATAATAATAATAATAATAATAGTAATAATAATAATAATAATTATAATATCTAAAAAACTGTAACTGTCAGAGACTACTGATCACCTAGGAGAATATTGTCCACAGGCACAACTTAGATTTTTTTTAATAACTCAAAAAACTTTGATGATTCCTTCACCATAGAATATAAAGACCTGGTTCAGGACCAGACAGTACTTCTAGGGCCAAGAAGTGCCTCATTAATGTATTGTTTTTTCCTGTATGGACGAGTAACTAAAAAGTGGTGTGTCTGAAATATCGTTATGTCACGTAAGAGTGACCATTTTTCTCCATACAAATGTTTGGAAAATAATTCTGTCACAGGATTTCCTTCCATGTTCATGTATCCATTATAGTTTTGGTGAAAATTTAATTTGAAAGTTCATGATTTCTTGGATATTTTTGGGCCTGTGACGAAAAGTAGGTCATGTCACTGAAACTCGTTTTTAGTAATAACTCAAAAACCGTTGGTCTAACCCCTTCCAGTTGGTGTACGGACGTGGGCCAAGACCACAAAAAAAAACTCTAGGGCCAAGATTCACAAGTACCTCATTTATGTGTTGTTTTTTCCTGTATGGATGAGCAATTGAAAAGAGGGGGGTCCGAAATATCATATTGTCATGCATGAATGACTTTTTTTTTTAATACAAATGTGAAAAATAATTATATCACGGGATTTCCTTCCATGTTCATGTGTCTATAATAGTTCTGGAGTAAACTGGGGTTGAAAATGCATGATTTTTGGACATTTCTGGGCCTGCGACCTGGACAAGTTCGTCAAGTTCACTGAAATTTGGTCAGAGTAATACGGTCATGGTGCAGTGCATCCTTAATACGTATGATAAGAATTTGAGACAGAAAGTAACGAAACAGTAGTAGTAGTAGTAGTAGTAGTAGTAGTAGTAGTAATGATAATAATAATAATAATAATAATAATAATAATAATAATAATAATAATAATAATCCATCCATCCATCTATCACCCAATCCTATGTTGCCCCATGAGGCGTAGGAGCCCGGGGCTAGGCAAGTTGGTCCTGACATTTAAGATGAGTGACCAGCTTCACTCATCCCTGAGTGGCATTACGGGAGCAATAAACCCCAACTACCCATTGGCTATCAACCTACACAGGCTCAATCCGACTGCAGCACCTTAATTACCCACTAAACCATCAGGCGCCATAATTTGGTTATATGGTTACCACCCAGGGTAGTAAATGGTTTTCTGGTGTACAGGAAACCATTTGGCTTGCCATTCAGTTTAGCCCCCATAGGCAGAAGGAAGAGGAAAGAATGAAGGGAAAAACATACAAGAGAGAGTGCAGAGTCACCCATAGGCAAAAGGAAGAGGAAAGAATGAAGGAAAGAAAGACAGAAGAGGATGGAAGGAAAGAAAGAGGGAAGAAAAGAAAGGGAAGTCACCCGAGAGAAGCACTACATGGAGAGTGGATGGGGAGCGCCTCTACCTACCACTAATAACAATAATAATAATAATAATAATAATAATAATAATAATAATAATAATAATGATGATGATGATGATAATAATAATAATAAAAATAACATCAACAGCAACAATAATAAGGGTAATAG
Organism: Coenobita brevimanus; assembly: GCF_032717465.1. Classification (NCBI taxonomy): domain Eukaryota; kingdom Metazoa; phylum Arthropoda; class Malacostraca; order Decapoda; family Coenobitidae; genus Coenobita; species Coenobita brevimanus. The sequence goes on from NC_136996.1 coordinate 33,526,053, forward strand.
TAATAACAGTAATAATAATAATAATAATAATAATAATGATAATAATAATATTATTATTATTATTATTATTAACAACAACAAGTCCCAGAGAGACTATATTCCACTTCGTTACAACCTGTAAACCAGTCTGTTAAAGTAAAGGATATATGAAGGATTTAAAGTTACAAAAACAGAAACCTGGTCAAAGTTGGCCATCTTGGATTTATTTTCAAAATTTCGAAAAGACGGGCATCAACCTCCTATATGGTCCTACAATCATACAGAATATGAGAAAATTCCAGCAAATGGTTTCTAAGAGAAACGTAGAACGGACGTACGGACTAAAGGACTTACGGACGGATGGACTTGACCTAACCTAAGATTCCACTTCGTGAGAAACGAAGTGCAATAATAATAATAATAATCCATCCATCCATCATCCAATTCTACATTGCCCCGTGAGGAGCGTAGGATCCCGGGGCTAAGCAATTGGTCCCGACATTTAAGATGAGAGTGACCAGCCTCACTCATCCCTGAGTGGCATTACATGAGCAATCAACCCCAACCATCCCTTGGATATAAACCTTCACCGGCTCAATCCGATTGGAGCGCAATAATTACCCACTAAACCATCAGGCACCAAAATTTGGTTATATGGTTACCACCCTGCGTAGTTAATGGTTTCCTGGTGTACAGGAAACCATTTGGCTTGTCACTTAGTGCAGAGTCACCCACAGGCAGAAAGAAGAGGAAAGAATGAAGGAAAGAAAGACAGAAGAGGGAGTGTAAAGTTACCCGTAGGCAGAAGGAGGAGGAAAGAATGAAGTAAAGGAAGACGGAAGAGGATGGAAGGAATGGAGAGAGGAGAGGAAAGGGCAGACACCTGACAGCAGCACTACATTGAGTGAGTGGATGGTGAGCGCCCCCGCCTACCACAAACTAATAATAATAATAATAATATAAATTATAATAATACTTATATTTATATATATATATATATATATATATATATATATATATATATATATATATATATATATATATAAATTTGTATTTCAGAACCAAGGACTGAGATTCTAGGAGGCGGCGACCTTCACGTTAACACAGGGTCCACCATCAACCTTACCTGCCTAGTACTGTATCATCCTCGTTCACCTGGGACAGTGACCTGGCTGCATGAGGGCAAGGTGGCTAACTGGCCATTTGTGTATTTGTCTGCCTGTCTGTTTAGCTGGCAGCCAGGCCGGCTGACTGTCTGTTTGTATGTCTATCCCTATATCTATCTATCTATATCTATTTACTTACCTACCTACCTGCTTACCTATTTTCCTACCTACCAACCTACCTACCTACCTTCCTACCTACCTACTACCTACCTACCTACTACCTACCTACCTACCTACCTACCTACCTACTTACCTACCTTCCTGTCTCTGTCTGCCGTTCTGCCTATCTATTTACTTATATCTATACTTACCCATTTATTTATTCATCTGTCTGTATATCCATTCATTTGTCTGTCTGTCTGTCTTTCCATCTTTCTGTTTCTCTGTCTGTTTGGCTGACTAGCTATCCATCTATCTGTCATTCTATCTGTCTGTATGTCTGTATCTGTTTGCCTGTCCATTTTTCTCTTTGTTCGCCTGTCTGTCTGTCTGTCTGTCTGTCTCTCTTTATCTGTCTGTCTGTGTCTGTCTGTATGTCTGTCTGCGTCTGTCTGTCTATCTATCTGTTATTTAGTCCCTTTTTTTTTTGTGTGTGTGTCCCATTGGCACTGTAGGGACCCGGAGTTAGGCGCCACAGGCCAAATATCGTTATAGTTGATTTATTTTCATCTGGCAGAACTGGGCCAATCCCATAACCCCAATACAAAGTCGTGGTGGCACATCTCTTGAGCCTTGGTTATTAGGTAGCCATGAGTCTCCTTGGTTACTAGTCAAATTTATCCTCCAGTCAGACTACACTTTACCACCAACAGAGCTGAGAGGGGTTGCAGACTCTTGGCAAGTAAAGGCAAACCGACGGTAGTATTGGCTGCGGTAAAGTCACCTGAGAGAGAGAGAGAGAGAGAGAGAGAGAGAGAGAGGGAGAGAAAGACAGAGAGACTGAGGCAGAAAAAGACAGAAAGACAAAAATAGAGCTTGAGACAGATGGCAAGTACACAAAAACAGTGAGACAAAAAGATAGAGAATGCCAAGGAATGAGAGAGAGCCCTAACTCCCACTCACCCACAGGAGATCCACTACAACTCGGCAAGAGGAGGTGTCAGCGTGGTTACGGAGACCGGAGAAGTGATGCGTTCAGCCCTACTTATACAGAGAGCAGCGAAGGGAGATTCCGGCACTTACACATGTCGACTGGCGGGAGTACCCCCAGCTAGTGCAAAAGTCCACGTCTTGCTGGGTATGCTCGGAGAGAGAGAGAGAGAGAGAGAGAGAGAGAGAGAGAGAGAGAGAGAGAGAGAGAGAGAGAGAAATATGAAACTATATACTGTAGATAAAATTTAATTCGTTCAATTCGCAGGCATAACAATTTTGCAAATTAATTTTCCATGTAAAGCTTCTAATAACAACACCTAGGCAGTAACTGAATGTACACTAGCGGACAACTGAACCTATTACACTCCCAGCGTTTCCAGCCGAGTACATAAATACAAACATTATACATATATATATATATATATATATATATATATATATATATATATATATATATATATATATATATATATATATATATTTCCCCCCCCTCCCTGGCGGAATGGAAACAATCTGGCCGCACTATGCGGTGGTACTACCATTCTGTACCCAGGCTGTGTTGGAAGAATTCTGCCACCGTATTCCCTGCCTGTCTTAAAAGACGATTAAAAGGGAGAGGGTGAGGGGACTAGGAACCCGCTCCTTCGTTTTTTTTTTTTTTTTTTTCGTACAATGAGATAGGAAAATGAATGGGAGATTGAGTTTTCCGTATCCTGAAGATTGGGTCTATGAATGTGCATGGATGTAGTACGATTGAGGCTAAAAGGGAGGAGACTGGGAGAATGTTTGTGAGAAGAAAGTTGGATGTGTTAGCTTTGAATGAAACAAAGATGAAAGGGAAAGGTTAGTCTAAGTTTGGAAGCGTGAATGGAAGGATGCCATTTGTTGACAGAGGAATGGCAAGAGAAGGTGTGACCTTGTTAGTGAGTCCGGATGTACAGCAGTGTGTGACTGAATGGAAGGAGGTGTCGTCGAGCCTTATGGGTGAAAGTGAAATCTGAATGTGAATTCTAGGTATGCGTGAGTGCATATGGGCCTGGAAGCAAAAGGGATGCAGAAGAGAGGGAGTCTTTCTGGAATGATGTTGATGAGTGTCTGCAGAGTTTTGGAGTGAATGTGAATGTGGTAATGATGGGAGATCTGAATGCTAGAGTGGGAAATGTAGCAGTTGAAGGTGTAGTTGGTATGCATCATGTGCCTGGAAGAAATGATAATCGGGAACGAATGATAGGGATGCATCCTTAGCGAGAGATGGTGATTGGAAATACCTGATTTGAGAAGAAAGATATAAGTATACATGCGTGAGACAGGAGGGTGGAAGGGTTATTGATAGGGCATTGATGGACTATGTGGTTGTGTCCAGGAATGTAAGAGGAAGACTGTTGGATGTAAGAGTTTGAGAGGGGAGGGTGAAGGTTTGTCTGACCACTACCTGGTGGAGGGAAAGTTGAGAGTTGGTAAGAGATGGGTGAAAGCTTGGAGAATTAGGTGTGGAAGGGAGGTTTTGAAAGTGAGAGAGTTGGATAAAAGAGATAAAATGATAGAGTATCAAGAAGAGGTGAAAGATGAGTGGAATGCAGTAAAAAAATCAGGAAGATGGCAGTGTGTTGAAGGAATTGCAGTTGTTTAAGAGTGCTGTGGTGGGGCATGCGGAAGAGGTATGTGGTATGAGACGAGTGGGTGGTGGTGTAAGAAAGGGAAGTGAATGGTGGTGCGAGGAAGTAAGTATGGCTATGGGTGAGCAGAAACGTGCATAAGAAATGTGGCTGCAGAGGAAGGATGAGGTGTCATATGAGAGGTAAAAGGAAAAGAGGACTGGGGTGAGAAGGACTGTGCGTGATGCTAAAGTGGCAGCAGATGAGAGGTAGCGTAGGTGGTTGACTGAGAATTTTCAACAGAATAAGACTGGAAGGAGGTGAAAAGGGTGCAAAAGGGAGAGTCTGAGAAGAGCGTGAGAATAAGCAGAGGATGGAAGGATGTTAACTGAGATGGATGCAGTAAGGAAGAGATGGGCGGAGTATTTTGAAAGACTTAAATATAGAGAAGGAAAGGGAGGCTGAGATTGTGGAAGATGGAAGGGTGCAAGGAATAAATGTGTTGGGAAAATTGAATGATTCTTTGATCATGATGGAGGAAGTGCAGGAGGCAGTAAAGGAGATGAAAGCATGGAAAGTTGCAGGTATGGATGGATGTGCTGTGGACTGCCTGAAAGGTGATGGAGCGACTATTCATGAGTTGTTAGCAAAATTGTTGAATGTGTGTCTTGTGAGAGGTATGGTGCCAACTGACTGGGCAAGTGCTTGTGTGGTTCCGTTGTATAAAGGTAAGAGGTTATAAGTATGAATGTACTTGCTTTAGGGGTATATGTCTGTTGAGTGTTGTAGGTAAGGTGTATGGTAGAGTGTTGATTAAGAGAGTTAGAGAGGGTACAGAGGGAGTGATTGGTGATGAGCAGTGTGGCTTTAGGAGGGGGAGGGGATGCGTGGATCAGGTGTTTGCTGTGAGACAGGTGTGTGAAAAGTACTTAGCGAAAGGTAAGGATGTGTTTTGGACGTTCATGGATTTAGAGAAAGCGTGTAATAGAACTGATAGGGAGGCTTTGTGGACTGTTTTAAGATTGCATGGACTTGATGGTAGGTTGCTAAAAGAAGCGGAAAGTTTTTATTTCAATAGTAGAACGTGTGTAAGTGTGTGAAATGCTGTGAGTGATTGGTTTCCTATGAGAGTAGGGCTGCGGCAGGGATGTGTGATGTCGCCTTGGTTGTTTAATATTTTATATGGATGATGTTGTTAGGGAGGTGAATGCAAGAGTGGTAGATGGAGGTTTGAGTCTGGTGAATGTTGATGGTACAGAGTGGAATATGAATCAGCTGCTGTTTGCGGATGATACTGCACTGGTGGCTGATTCGAAGAGATTGAGATAGTTGGTAGAGGAGTTTGGAAGAGTGTGTGAAAGGAGGAAATTGAGAGTAAATGAGAATAAGAGTAAAATGATGAAGTGAACGAGGTTGGTAGATGGTAGGAGGATGAATATAGTTCTGAGTGGTGAGTTGCTTGAGGAGGTAGAGTGTTTTAAGTATTTAGGGTCACATGTTGCTGTGGATGAAAGAATACATGTAGAAGTGGAATATAGAATCAATGAAGTGGGAAATGTGCTGGGAGGAATGAAAAACGTGTTTAGATGTTGTTCACTTAGTATGGATTTAAAGAGAAGGTTGTATGAGGGTGTAATGGTACTGACTGCGTTATATGGGCTGAAATATGGAATATGGGTGTAGCAGAGAGGAAAAGTTTGAATGTAATGGAGATGAGGTGTCTGAGGAGTATGTGTGGAGTGACACGTATGGAGCGAGTGAGAAAAGATGAAGTGCGATGGAGAACTGGAGTTGTGCGGGAGATGGGTGATCGAGTTGAACGGAGGTTGTTGCGATGGTTTGGGCATATGGAGAGAATGGATGATGAGGGGTTGGTGAAAAAGATAACTGGATTTAATGTGAGAGGCGGAAGGCTGAGAGGAAGACCACGAGGAGGATGGATGGACAGTGTGAAGAGAGAGTTGGATACGAGAGGGAGGTTTGTTGAGCAAGGAAGTGTGGGATGCTCCCGTTAACTAACTTTACGAACTACTACTCGTCCTGTCTCCACTCTACAATTCTGGAGACATTATAAGATGACGCAATTACAAAAACATCTTAGAACACCAAGTCAGTAGACATCACACTGAGTTACGTACTCACACTGAACCAGCGCTTCTCAACCTTTTTCGGGTCCTGCCCTCCTTAGTCTTGATTCGTACATCCACGCCCCCCCCCTCCCCCCGATTTGATGCCTTCCTATGAATTTAAAAATTTGCTCGCCTTTTCTTATTATTGTTCCCTCAGGTTCAAAGAGAACGTTAAACTAGGTGAGTAGAGTCTGAATTAGCCTTTTTCCTGCGGTCTACTATCTTCCTTTTTGGCAGATGGAGGGGGGAGCTGAGGGGCGTTTATTGGCGTGCGGTCCGTCTTGCAATATAATACTTTTTTCTGTTTTTCATTTTCCTTCAAAACGGTCACAGTAGAGAGAGACTGTGAGGCAGAAAGGTGACCAGCCGACAGACAGGTAGAGAAAAGAAAATTACACGGTTATAAAGAAAAATGTGCTTTCAAGACTGAAGCAGACAGAATGTGAATGCTGAATATAAAGCAACAGTTTATCGAGGTGCGCGCGCACACACACACACACACACACACACACACACACACACACACACACACACACACACACACACACACACACACACACATTGTTCAGGGCACTCTTTATTTTTCATCTGAGTTTTTTCGTCCCCCTTGAAAATTACTCATGCCCCCCAAGGGGGGGGCTCCCACCAGGTTGAGAACCACTGCACTATTCTGTGTACTTAATATTATATAAGAAAACTGGTCAGAAGAGGACATTTGTTAATACATGCCAGAACAGCATATGATACAAGACTAAAATCTCTCACGATTTAATCTTCCACAGACGAGCACCGCGCAGCCATGCAGGGGGGTGTGGGTGGGGGTGGTATTGCGAGTGACGCCATGCTTGTGCTCCTGTTCGCCTTCACTAGCCTCTGGTGGGGTTTCTATAACACACACCCACTCGCCTTCACCCGCAGCCAGAGAGTGTCGATACGGACGAGGAACTCCACTCAGTCAGTTATTCCTCCCCTTCAGCAATACGTCTCATCTCATCCCATAGGTTGGCGTTGTTGTTGTTGTTCCTGTGGTCCCAGGCTCCCGCAAGGAGTGACCCTGGTGGACTGCAGGTTATAGGTACCCATTTTCCTGCAGCCCATTCTTCTCCATTTAATCAATAGGGAGAGAGAGTTAAGGGACGTTTGTATAACTAGGCAGTTGAGTCATCTGGTTACATCGGTGCCACCACGAGAAGGCATCCCTCTCCACCATCATCGCAGGGAGTGTGCGTGAGAAAGTTCGGGTTATTTTGGAAAAATTTTGAGTTCAAAATAGTATATCAGTATGAATCTGATTCCTAGACGTTACGTAGCTACAATTACTGGTGACTACATGGACGATAATGGTCGTCCTCATAGTTGTGAATAATTAGGGACGTCACAGAAATTCAAAGGGTTATTGATATGGCAGTAAGGGGAGAGAGAGAGAGAGAGAGAGAGAGAGAGAGAGAGAGAGAGAGAATCACAGGGATTCGAGGGGTCAATTATACGACGGTAAAAAAAAAAAGTCAGGGGTTCTGAAGGTTGATAATACGGCAGCAAGAATAAACACAGACAGACAGACAGACAGACATAAACAGACAGACATTAGAGGGACTGGAGGAGTAAATAATACGATAATTAGTACTAAAATGGCAGGGATTCAAAAGGTTAATGATCCTAAATCATTTTTTACATTGCAGAAAGGACCATGAACACAAACCCACCAAGGCCCATCGACAGAGAGCCCTCCAGGCGCACACAATGGCCAGGTAGGGAACCACTGTCACTGCTATAGCCACCTTGAAGTACTCCTCGTCATCCCCCCCACACCCACCCGTCCAGGAACCACGAAAACCAGAAGCAACCATACTAGGAGCTGTATTTATAGTCGTCTTGGAGATTTCGAAACACTCGTCCTTAGCGACTTATTTTTTCATACAGCTCGTTCATATCCTCTTATATGCAACTGATACAAACTGTGTCGATTTTATTTTATATATATATGAAAGAAGTAACCAGTGGCTATAGTCTGTTTGATTGACCTGTGCAGCTGAGATGCATGGGCCGAGTAGGGTGTGTTTGTTTCGCGGCTGATTGGCCGCCTATGATTTAAATCTTCACCTCTATTATTTTAACAGATATTTATCAATGTTTTTAAACTGCCTTCAATTCAAGCTGCGAGATTAAACATGGAATAATTTCTGAAGTTGAAGAGGTCAAAATTAGCTTTAAAAGATTACTGTTTTCAAAGAAAATTTAAGTTGATTATAAAGTTTCATAAAACGATGAGTGACGTTTGAAATAAATTATCCACCCACGGTGTACATCCACGTCCGCATGTTCCACTACATCTACTCACTGTGTACACCTATGTACGCATGTTGCTCTATAATATCCAGCCATGGTGCACATCTACGTCGGCATGTTGCACAGCAGTACATGCCTCCATTTACTTCAATGACATCATCGGCGGCCAATCAGCAGCCGCGTATCAAACACACCCTACTTGCCGCATACATCTCAGCTGCACAGGTCAATCAAATAGACTATAGAAGCCCACAAAATTGTTCCCTCAGAGAGAGAGAGAGACAGACAGAGAGAGAGACAGAGAGACAGAGACAGATAGACAGACAGACAGACAGAGTGAGACAGAGAGACAGACAGACAGACAGACAGACAGAGATAAATGACCTTTCAATGCCCTCTTTTATGTTACTGATGCAATTTATTTTGATATTAAAGCGATATTAATGGCACAAAATGAATTTAGCCTAAGGTATAATATTGTAGACAGTGTACAATGCTAAGGAAGAGGTACCACAAGTTGAAGGTATAACATGGCAAACATGTGTCCAAGAAAGAGGTGCTATGAAGCCTCCTATGCCACTAAAAACAGCCTTTCAAGCGTCCTGCTGCATGTGACTTTGGGGGCTTGTTAACACCACCTCCTTAGAGAATTATTCTGCACATGGCACATCGGTATTCTCTTGTATGCAGCCGATGCAAACGATATGGATATTAGAACAATATAACATAATAGAGAATATCAAGGTAATATGCATAATAAATTGCCAAGGAAGAGGTGCAACGAAGCGTCCTATATCAACAGAAACAACCATCTAGAACGAGACTGACCAGAAATGACAATCTCAGATGCCAGATTCACAGGCCAATATGTTATCGATTCCGTGTCGTAGCTGTGATTCTCATTTCCCTTGTTCCTCCTACGAGAAGAAATCCTTGTTATCAGGAAAGTTATCATAGGTTTATATATTTGTTATTGGGGAAGGTCAGTAAAAAAGGTCTGTAATATCTACGCATATTCCTAGCTCTTCCTGCAAAAACAAGTGTAAGTTAGGACGGGAAATTTATCGTCAATAAGTTTGAGAATTTTATCCTCAGAATTGCATCACTCGCCCATCCCAATATGTATGTCCATTGTTGTAATTCTTTATTGGTGTTATGGTTCTCATTGACACTGCTGGAATTGCCTCATATTTCTTGCATGTTGCTGACTCTCATTCAGTAACATCGTTGGGATTTCCTCATAATTTTTTGCAAGGCACTGTCCCTCACTCATTAACACTACTCAGGATCGCCTCATGATTTCCGTATTTCGTTGTCCCTCACTCATTCACGCTGTTGGGATTGGTACATAATTTTTGTATGGAGCTTTCCATTACTCACTGACACTGTTGGGATTGACTCATAATTTTTGGATGAAGCTGTTCATTACTCAGTCCAAAGCCGACAGAATGACCAGAAATTTTAGGATGCTGTCTGGTGCACAGTAAAATCGACAACAAAATTCCTGACACCTTTTCTGCCATCTCTCTACATGGATTTTGATAGTCATCCTCAAGAATCTGCAGAAGCCGACGCTGGTGACACAATTTGGTCGCAAATCAGAGTCATCAGTGTCAATAGCATTGAATTCAACAGACTTATTTTTACCTTAGGAGCGTGTGAAGTTACATGGAGAGACGGACACGCAAATGAGGAAGTAAAGGAGAGCTGTGACGTTGATGTGGATGCAGAGCGTGTGACAGTACATGCAGAGACAGAAAGACAAATGAAGAAGTAAAAGAACGTTGTGGTGCTGATGTGGATGTGGTTGAAAGTGTCAAGAGAAATACTTTCAGGTGGTTTGGCCATGTGGAGAGGATAGGAAATGAGAGACTGACTGGATGAGTGCATGTGAGTGATGTGGAGGTGAAAAGGAGGTAGGGGAGACCAATAATGAGATGGAAGGATGGAATGGAGAGAGAAATAAGAGAGAGGGGTGTGAGTTGGAGGGAGAGCAGCCAAATGGCAAAGGACAAGGCGACTTGGAGGCAATAAAATTATGCTTGTAACTACCTATTACGGGATTAAGGAGTGTGACAATGGATAGACAGAATTTTGAAATCCAAGGAGAATAAAGCAGGAAAAGGTAACAGGACTTTTGTTTTCGACAGTACCTCAGTGATTTATGAGTTGAGGTTTCTATCTGAGAGGTGGTTGGAGTTTCTTGCTCATGTAATGCCTCTCAGGGACCGGTGAGGCTGGGCACCGTTAAACGTCAGGACTAAGTTACTTAGCTCCTGGGTTCTGACATTCCTGTTTATATGGGGCAATTTGGGATTGAATGATGTTGTTGTTGTTGTTGTTGTTGTTGTTGGTTGTTGTGGCACAAAGTTCAGCTGAAACATAAACTCAGTGGACTGCAAGCTAAAGTTACTCCTCACTTACAGCCCACCATCTTCCTTTCGAGGAACAGGGAAGGAGTACAGGTACGCCTGTATAACCGAGCAGTGGAGCCACACATTTATGTCTTTGCTATCACACGAAAACATCCTTCTTCATCTTCAGCACCTTGATTTATGAGTTGCACTCAGAAGCCTAGCGGGTCAGAAGAGGCAACAAAATCTGAGCAGTATTAGTGGCATAACATTTCACTAATTAAAATGAAATATCTTATATCTAATACCAAAATGTTAATGACACAGAAGGTGAATGTACAGTAAAGCACTGAAAATGATACAGCAAAACATTCACAGCAAATTTTACATAAGATAATGGACAGCATTAAGCACTGGCAAATCTATCAGTTTCTTTAACCCATTTGCTCCCAGTGTCCTCGGGATAGGACGGAACTTGGCAACAACAAGGGACTCAAAACTGACCCCTGATGCATACCAACATTCACGGAAAACTCAGCACTCGAATCTCCATTCACCCCTACCTGGATGTAAGCATCCACATACATGGCCATAACGATCCTAACCAGCCACTCCTCGATCCCAAGCTTTCTCATTCCCCACATCACCACCTTCCCAGGGGCTCTGTCAAAGGCCTGCTCCAAATCAACAAAAACAAAGTACAGTTCTCTTTTCTTTCCTATATATTTTATCTGAAGCTGTCGAACAATGCATATGGCATCAGCGGTCCCTCTGCCGGGCATAAATCCGAACTGCATCTCATCAATACTCTTTCTCTAATCATACCTTCTAGAACTCCCTCCATAACGTTCAGTATCTGATTTAAAAACTTTATACCTCTACAATATCCTCTTCACATACCAGCTTTTCAGGTGGAGGCCAAAGCACCCCTGCAGAGGACATCAGTCATCACCAGTCCCCAAATATCGGACACTGGATGCCAATGTTTGTATAAAGCTTTGTTAATTACGTTTTTAGATATGAGTTTTTATACATACATACATACACACATACACTTATTACGGCATTCTGTAGGTATATATAAACTCAGCATTAATAGAAGTATTGGTGTAGGTGGATGTGGAGAGACACTGGTATATGCGAGGTGAGTGTGGAAAGAAAGTCGTGTGTATGTGCACAACATGTAGGTGGATTTGGATAGTCAGGCTTGCGTATGAGTACAGACATCTTCACTAACCCACCCAACACCTACCCACCCATCACCTACCCACCCATCACCCACAATCACCTACCCACCCATCACCCACAGTCACCTCCCCACCCGTCACCTATAATCACCTCCCCACCCATCACCCATAGTCAGTTACCCACCCATCTTCACCGACCCACAACCACTCACATTCATCTACACCAACTCACATCCATGCACCAGTGGCTTTGCCAGGTCTTGATAAATAATGGAAGGGCGGAGGGGGGGGGGGCAAACTTTCATGTGAGAAGAGACCCGTTGCTATATAGTAACTCACACATAAAATAAACCAATATATCAAAAGTGGGGCAGTGGGGAGGAGGCAGACTTGTTTAAGGAGGCCCAGGTCCCTCCGTAGCCACTGCCATCCACATCCACCCACACCCACTTAGACCCACCCACAGCAGTATTCATCTACCCACATCCATGTACATCCACCTACATATATATACAAACTCCCACTCCCTCATACGTCCACCCTCACCCACATACTGTACATCCACCCACACTCATCTACATCGACCCACACCCACATACATCCACCCATACCTGTATGCATACACCCACACCCCTATACATCCGCTCACACGCACATACATCCACCTACACCCACATACATCAACCCACATTCACATACCTCCACCCACACCGACAAACAATACATCCATGCACACATACATGCATCCACCCACACCCATATACATCCACGAACACCCATAAACATCCGCCCACACCCACATACATTCACCCACACCCACATAGATCCACCAACATCCACATCCATCCACCCACACCCAGATACATTCAACCACACCCCCATACATCCACCCAACCAAAAATAAATCTACCACACCCACCTCGACCCACCCATCATCACATTCATTCACTCACACCCACCTACACTCAACCACACCGACATATAGCCACCCACACTCACTTATATGCACCCCCACCCATCCAAGTGCAGCTTCAGTCACCCACAATTGCCCACACCCACTCAGTCCCACAAACACCCAATCATAGTTGCGTACACTGAACAGAAACCAACTACACCCACCTACACCCTTCTAAACTCACCCACAATTACTTACACCCATTTACAGCATAACCACTCACACAACTTCACCAATCTACACCAACCCACTTTTACCTACATCATTCAACACCGACTTAAAAATCCCTACACCTACCGCCTCCCACCTGCACCCACTTACACCCACCCCCTTCCATCGCACCTCTTCCTTAGTGATTAATTTCTCGTATTTCAGCTCAGGATTCTTCTGTGACATAAATATCATTTTGATATGGAAATCATTTTAATCATCATATACGCTGATACTGAAGAGTGATGTGCAGAATAAATCACTATAGAAAACGTATACCAATAATACAGTCCAGCGTCTGTGTTGCCATGGAGACCATTTGTTTCCTCGCCCACAGGAGCGACATCCCAACCACCCTCTGCCTTGGTGGCCGACATAAAAATGATATTTCTATTACTTTATCGTTCAGGACTGTCTCTTTGGTGCAGACGGGTGGGTATACCGATATTACAATACCGACATCGCCTTTTCTCGCCTGTGTAGTTGAATAATATCGTATAAAGCTAAAATGATGTGCTTACCAATGTTACCAACATTAAAAGTACTCTTGTTCTCTGATTTCGGTTCGAAATTAAAGGGATATTATAAAGACTGCTAGTTTTCCTTACATATTTCCTCCTTGCTGTCTTAGTGGTCATAATTCAGAAACATTCTGTGAGATATTTGTATTTCTCTGTTAACTGAATTTATGGCACGCACCTGCCAGAGACTCACTGTGATCTGGTAACTGTACGGGGGGATGCTAGGGTGTGAGGGTTGTAGGACAGTATTCATACCGTAAATGATCTTAACCATTTCATACGAAAAACATTCTTTTATAGTTGGAAATCAGTATCAGAAATCGGTGTGTATGGAGGTATTTCCTGCTAAATATTCACCTTGGTTTGGTTGTGAAGTGTTTGGGGGATATACCAGTGAAAAAAAAAAAAAAAAAATGGCTCTTATAGACCGGTAAAGGTCGAGAAATTTTATGAATATTGAGTCATTTTTTGTTAGAACTTAATTAGTCGCGTCACCTAATGTGGTGCTAATGTGCACTTGATGTCTGCCTTAACTTCACTACATAACTACACCCAAATTGGCTCGTTTCTGTCACATAAGTTGATAATGATAATACAGAATGGATCAACGGCGCTAAGGTAAAATTATTATAATTCTGAGATCATTTTTAGGGTGTTGTTGGTGAGACTGTCAAGCTCTATCACTAAGAGGAGAAACCCTTGCAAGTAAATAATTCGCCGACATAAGTTTAGTGGCTGTCTCTTGTATCATTATTACGTTATTCTGGAGGCTGGTATTCCGCCTGAAGATGGTACAAAATGGGCTGTCTGCGGATACAAGGTATATGACAAAATTATCTCAAATGAAAGAAATCGCAAAGATATCACTCTTGTAATTTCTGTGTTCCATTTGTCTCCCTGGCCCAATATGGATGCCAAAGACTGCTAATTCTGGCTTCATAATTTCAGTAGCAAGATCCAGAACTGCGGTTGTTGTTGTTTTTTTTTTTAACTCCCTTAGAGGTGTTTGTCGCTGATGATATACGGTAATTAACAGGACTGATGTACTGTTGTGGCTGTGTTAATGAAAAAGTCATATGAGAGTGTAGTTGAAACACGGAGGTTATCTAACCTTGTAGAAGTGAATCAATGAGTTCAAGCAACACCTCGAGGTCTCACAACACCACGCAGTTACCAGATCTCAGTGTGCTGGGGATTAACGAAATTATATTTTTTTATAAAGTGAGTAGTCATAAAATTAAGGGCAATGGTATAAAAATAATGGTTATTACAAATATTCAACCTTCATGAACTGTAAGTTGACTAAAAACAAGAAGCCTCAGTAAATATGCTATGAGTTAAGATTGAATCGGCAGGATAATGGGCTTATACTTGAGAACACTGTGTAACATATAATTTTGCTTTAAATCATTTTTATCCGCAACGTCTGCTATAAATAAGTGGTGTAAGTATCGTACTAACCATATACCCACTCTCCTACCCCAAAGAAATAGTCGAAAATGATAAAATAATGGAAACATCATTTTTATGTTGGCCACCGAGGAGACAAGATGGCAGGGACGTCGCTCCTCTTGGCGGGAAAACGAGTGGTTTCTATGGCAATGCAGACTCAACTCACACATCAAAAATATTTGCTGTTTTGGAAGTGTATGGGTAGGGATAGGAGTAGATGGGAGTTGACGAGTGTACGTCGGTGTCGGTGGGGGTAGATGAGTGTGAGTGGGTGTAGGAATGGGCGTTGATGGATGTGGGTGTTTGTGGGTGAGTGCGAATAGTTGTTGATGGGCGTGGGTGGATGTAGATTGGTGCGAATTGGTGTAGGTAGGTGTAAATGTGTGTAGCTGGGTACATTTGCATATGGGCGAGTGTATGGAAAGCAGATAAATGAAGGTAGGTGTGAGGTGAATATGGGAGTGTAGGTCGATGAGGAAGGGCATAGGTCTGTGTAGGTTGGTGTGGGTAGTTATAGGTTGTAGGTGGGTAAAGAGGGAGGAAAGGCGGGTATGGCTGAGAGTACTTGGGAGTGGGTGAGTGTAGGCGAGTTTATAATGATTGGGGTGTCTGGAGGGATAAGGAGAGGGAGCACAAGAAAAAAGGTGTAAATGACAAACTGGCTAAGAGTGCTCTGAAGCGAGGTGGCTGAGGAAAAAAAAATGAAAAGAAGGGCGAGAACGAGATGGCGAGATGAGATTCGGGAGAGTTGATGAGAGGGAGGTGGTGAGCAGTGAGAAGAGGGGTCGTTACGGAGTAGGGACAAAAGCTTCTGATAGTCGTTTAGCCGAGACTACTGCTGATAGTATGCAGTGTCAGACCAGTGGCGTAATGGCCACTGCGGACAAGATTTTAATATATCCCTATCACAACTGTAAAATAATGGTATCCAACGGTTTTCCTATAAAGATCAGTTTGGTAGCTTGGGTAACTGAAAATGGAGAGCTTTAAGGTTTCACTAGTTCATTTCCTATTCAGTGCTAGTTTTTCAATAAACATCCTTTTAATTCTAGTCTTACTTGCGGTGATGGATGGTTTCTGGCCGAGGAAGTGGCGTTTCCCGAGGGTTGTGGTGAATGAGAGGAGGGGAGGGGGTCGCTGTATTATGATGGGGGTTCTCAGTGAAACTGCGGCTGTCTTCTTTTCCGCTCCTCCTTTTCTTGGAGGCCGGCCGGAAGACGTCGTCTTTGATGGTTGTGGTGGAAGGGGTGGAGGTGGATACAGTGCTGGCGGTTTCGTCTGGCATGAGGGCAGTAGTTGTTCGTGAAGCGAAAGAGTTTGAGGAGGCGGTTGTGCTGGTTGTGCGTGTTTCCTCTGTTGTGCTTGTGTTCATTGGCTCCTCCTGACTGTGGGTGGTTTGGCTGGGAGGAGTAGCTTGCGAAATGTCCATGGGGACATGAAAGTCACTGTTGTTAGGTTCATAGCTTGATGTTGATGGCTGTGGCGGGGGGTTCTCCTTAGTTCGTTGTTGGGGAGTTGCTTCTTCGTTTCAGCAAGCTGAAGTGTGGGTGGCTGAGGCTTTCTTGCTCTGTTGTCTGCACGTTTCTGTCCAGCTGCTTGGTTTTTTGCAGATGAGTTTTGTGGATTGCCTCTGTGGATGGTCTTTGATCCCTATCTCGAGTCCATTGTGTGAGATAGTAAAGTTGGGTGCCCAGGCCTACCTATGCCGGAGATCCTGGGCGCCGGGTTTTTACCTCCCCCGCCCTCTAGAGGACGTCGTGAGAAGGGACCCTGGCACCTACTCCGGACTGCCCCTTGACGGGGAACCTAACCCTAACAGCGGGGTGCCTTCCGTTATCCCCTGGCTCCCCAGTCACTCTAGTGACCCCCGTCGTGTCAGCCCTAAACGGCCTTCCCTCGGGGTTCAGTTCGTCAGTAGCGGGGTAACAGGAAATCCTACGGCAGAGTGGGCAAGAAGAGCAGGGGGTAAGGGGGGATAGCATGTACTGAGTGTGTGTGTGTGTGTGTGTGTGTGTGTGTGTGTGTGTGTGTGTGTGTGTGTGTGTGTGTGTGTGTGTGTGTGTGTGTGTCTGATGTTGGGGGAGGATTGGGAGGAGGAGTGAGGCAAGAGGAGAAATGTGCGAGGATCAAAGCTCTATCTGGCTGCAGTATACAGCCGCCAAGAGAGGCAGTGTATATCTGCAGTCGAGGTGAAGGAAATCTTGGTAGAGACGATGGTGATAATGCAGGGTCGGGAGGTGGTGTGGTCAGAGTAAGTGAAACCTGGGTAGCAATGTCCGTAGAGTTTTATGCAAGACTGTACTGCTGGGAGAGACGTCTTTTCTCGGCAGCTGCTCGACCGGATATGTGGGAGGTATATGAGAGAGCGAGGGTGAGCTGGAAGCAGGGCAGTGAAATGGCGGGGGACGGGGCGACATGGAGGCGTTTTCTTTGTGGCCACCCCTTACGGGATTAAGGCGTCTGGCAATAGATAAATAGTATTCAAAAGAGTATATGATATTTTGGCAGGCTCGTACAGTGATCCTGGTCACGCTGCTCGGCCAATAGGGAAGGACAGGACAATCGGTAGCACCTGAGATGGAAAGCTTTGGGTTACGGTGCGGCCACACTTGAGCCAAACATGTGACCGACAAGAGGAAATGAAGCTCAGGGGCCCTTCCAACGATCAGACTCGGATATTGTAGCGGCTCTATCCCGGTGCTTTGTGTCGTCTTCTCGGTCACATGTTTCGCACAAGTTTGGCCGCACCCTAAGAGTTGCTTGCTGCTGCAAAATGAATCTAGATGTAATTCTTAGTCCTGTGGTCTCATCAGCTTAACTACCGTATGCTTTCCTGAAGCTTTCTCCATAGCAATATCCCAGTACCCCTGCTTGTCGGAAGAGGAGACTAAAAGGGGCCTTTTTGTCTCCCATTTTTCTCTCCTTACTGTCCTCTTCTTCTCCTCTGTCCTACCTCTGTTCTTGATATTTCCTTGTTTCTCGCGGCCTATATTTTCCCTCTACTTCTGCATTGCCATATAGCCATATTATGGCTCTGTGCTTACTCTTGATTATTCCTTCCTTCCTTCCGTAGCGATATCTTGTGTTTATTGCTCCTAGATACTGTATTGTGTTGTCTGCAATTTGTATTTTTGTGATGTCAATAAAGACTGTGTGAATAACATACAAGAATGCATTAACTAACCAGATATTTAAATAAATTGGTAAGTTACAGGTATTAGGGAGTTGGCATGTGTGGTAAGCAGATGTCTGGAGAGTCACTGAAGGAAAATGAGAGAGCGAGAGAGAGAGAGAGAGAGAGAGAGAGAGAGGAGTTTGGGGTGTGTTTCAGGGGTTGTGTGGGTTCGTTTTGGGGTGTGTTTGCCTTGTTGTGTGGGTTCTTTTTGGGGTGTGTTTGTTGTGTGTTTTGGGGGGTTCTGTGGTTTCGTTTTAGAGTCTGTTTGGGGGTGGGTTGTGTGGTTTCTGTGTAGGGTGTGTTTGGGGGGTTGTGTGGGTTCTTTTTCGGGTGTGTTTGGGGGTGGGTTGTGTGGTTTCTGTGTAGGGTGTATTTGGGGGGTTGTGTGGGTTCTTTTTCGGGTGTGTTTGGGGGTGGGTTGTGTGGTTTCTGTGTGGGGTGTGTTTGTGGGGTTGTGTGGGTTCTGTTTGGAGTGTGTTTGGGGGGGTTGTGTGGTTTTTGTGTTGGGTGTGTTTGTGGGGTTGTGTGGGTTCTGTTTGGGGTGTGTTTGGGGTGTGTTTGGGGTGTGTTTGAGGTGTGTTTGGGGGTGTTATATGGTTTCTGTTTGGGGTGTGTTTGAAGTGTGTTTTGAGGGGTTGTGTGGGTTCTGTTTGGGGTGTCTTTTGACAGGTTTTGTGGGTTCTGTTTGGGGTGTGTTTGGGTTCTGTTTGGGGTGTGTTTGGAGTGTGTTTGGGGTGTGTTTGGGGGGGTTGTGTGGGTTCTGTTTGGGGTGTGTATGGGTTTTGTAAGGAGTGTGTTTGGGGTATCTTTTGAGTGTTTCGGGAGTGTATTTTGGATGTGTTTGAGGTGTGTTTGGTATGTGTTTAGGATGTGTTTGCTTTTCTTGGGGGGTGGGGGTGGGGCATGTACTTTGGGTGTATACTATACATCCCAGATACACTCCATACACACCCCAAACACACACCCCAAACACAACCCAGATACACTCCATACACACCCCAAACACAACCTAGATACACTCCATACACACCCCAAACACAACCCAGATACACTCCATACACACATCAAACACAACCCAGATACACTCCATACGCACCCCACACACACACCCCAAACACAACCCAGATACACTCCATACACACCCCAAACACATCCTAGATACACTCCATACACACCCCAAACACATCCTAGATACACTCCATACACACCCCAAACACACACCCCAAACACATTCCAGATACACTCCATACACACCCCAAACAAACACCCCAAACACAACCCAGATACACTCCATACACGCCCCAAACACAACCCAGATACACTCCATACACACCCCAAACACAACACAGATATACTCCATACACACCTCAAACAACCCAGATACACTCCATACACACCAAAAACACAACCCACATACACTCCATACACACCCCAAACACAACCCAGATACACCTGGTATGTCCGTAGACTTTTGCCACAATTATTATAGACACCTTCACGTAGTGGCACTGATGACAGACAGACAGAGAAAGAGAGAGAGAGAGAGAGAGAGAGAGAGAGAGAGAGAGAGAGAGAGAGGGACAGAGAGACAGACAGACAAACAGAGACAGACAGACAGACAGAGACAGACTGAGAGAAAGGAAGACAGACAGAATGAAGCAGAGAGACAGACAGACAGACAGAAAGAAACAGACAGACAGAAACAGACACACAGACAGACAGA
Source organism: Coenobita brevimanus (assembly GCF_032717465.1). Lineage (NCBI taxonomy): Eukaryota > Metazoa > Arthropoda > Malacostraca > Decapoda > Coenobitidae > Coenobita > Coenobita brevimanus. The sequence goes on from NC_136996.1 coordinate 33,545,877, forward strand.
CAGACAAACAGAGTGGCTGGGGATGATAGGCCAGAAGAGACGGGCTGGGGACGCGCCTGACGTATCATATTCTCTCGTCTGGCGCGTCCCCAGCCCGTCTCCTTGACTCTCGTCCCCAGCTACTCCCTCCACCCCCCTCCTCTCTCTCTCTTTCTCTCTCTCTCTCTCTCTCTCTCTCTGGATGGTTGACTTAAAACACACACACACACACACACACACACACACACAGTCAACGGCCTCTCTCTCTCTTTCTCTGGATGGGTGATTATTCAAAAACGCACACACAAACACACACACACACACACACACACACACACACACACACACACACACACACACACACACACACACACACACAGTCAACGGCCTCTCTCTCTCTTTCTCTGGATGGGTGATTATTCAAAAACGCACACACACACACACACACGCACACACACACGCACACACACACGCACACACACACGCACACACACACGCACACACACACACACACACACACACACACACACACACACACACACACACACACACACACACACACACACAAGTATTCTAAGGTAGGACTTGATGGTGGGAAAGGGAGTGTGTGTGTGTGTGTGTGTGTGTGTGTGTGTGTGTGTGTGTGTGTGTGTGTGTGTGTGTGTGTGTGTGTGTGTGTGTGTGTGTGTGTGTGTGTGTGTGTGTGTGTGTGTGTATGTGTGTAACACACTCTAACCAAGCCACACTCTAACCAAGGCAAGACTATGAATATTGTCCACTATTCTCTTTTTACTCTAACTTGGCCTAAAACTCCCCTATTTCCGTCCTGAATGCTGAGTTGTAGCAATAGATGAACACTGGATAATGATGCTGGTCACGAAGATGTGCTGAGACAAGGTTGTAGAGCCACAGCATTGTACTTTCTGCCACTGAACTACGTGAAATCAGCTGCAAAAGAACGAAAATCTGGGCCAAGTGAAAGTGAAAAGAATATATCTCCCGCAGTTTATATATAATGTTTTTTTTACGAACATTTATATCAACAGTTACCTTTTTTCCCTTCATAATATGTAAGAACGACGTCGAACCAAGTTTTTGAAAAGATCCAGGAATGTAAGAGGTCTCTATGGTAAGAAATTAAGGAGAAAAGTGTTGTGGGTGTTGGCGGAGCATTGCGGTGAGATGTAATTCACCGGGTCCGGGTCGGTCAGGATCACATGATGGTCGTGATCGTCAACTTTTACCCTCCCGGAAGGGAGCTGAGAGCTCATATAGTCCGATCTAAGGGCAAGGCTGTGACCTTCACACACACACACACACACACACACACACACACACCTGTCCCCTTGCTCAAGGGGGACAGTAACCACCCACTTCGTCAATGAAACTTTTCGCAACCTGAGCGAGGCGCGAACTCCCGTCCACCAGTTGGCAAGCAAGAACGTTACCACTGCACCAGCGAGCGGTGTAGGCACACGCATGACTGTACACACACACACACACACACACACACACACACACACACACACACACACACACACACACACACACACAATACTCTCTAATGGAACTTGCTGGTGGGAAAATGTGTGTATGTAACTGGTGGTGTGAGAGGTTGCCATGGTAACACACAGGCACCTCCCGCCAGTCAACCAATTACTTCCTTAGCGATATATTTTTGGACAATTTTTTTTTTTCTGGCCTATCAACCATTGGGGCCGAAGCCCCTGGTTATTAAGGCCGGATATATTTATGTATATACATTTAAACATATATATATATATATATATATATATATATATATATATATAATAATTTTAATTTTATTTATTTTTATTATTTTTTTTTAATTTTTTCTTGGTTTTATATTTTTTAAACCTTATATTATAAAGACAAACTAATCTAAAGACCCTAAAACTAACCACCTAACAGACAAATCGCTAACCTATATTAAATCCTACAGAGACAAATAGCTAGACCTACACTAATGGTAAAAAAGCCTCGACTAACAGAACACCATCGACTGCAGATATGTAATGCCTTTCTACATTACATACCTGCACTCATCACCTGGTGACTGTCGGTCGAGGCACAACCTAATATAGGGGACATCAATATATGAAAGGGAACCAGACGAGTCAGGAACATTTCCATATACGTCAGCTGTCGGCCCTAATTAGAATAACTTAAGCAGGATAGTATAATGTATTTACAAAATTTATACAATAAGTGAAGAACCTCTCCCAGCAGACCACCATCGACTGCAAGTGCCCAATACCTTCCTATATTGCACACTTGCACTCATCAGCTGGTGACTGTCAGGCGAGGAACTTGGCTTAATGTAGGGGACATCTATATTAGAAATAGATCAGTGGGAGGAGGAACTATTTAAAATATGTCAACTGTCAACCCTAATTAATATTACAATATATACATATTTACCGTTGATAAAAACCATAACCACACAGTAAAAAAGTCACATCACTCTGATCAGTCCGGTCTCTCTCAAGAAAGCCATCAATTTATCAGTCATAACAATGTCCCCATCACCCAGGATGGTGGAAAGGGTGAAGGGGACGTCTGCTCCGCCGCAGTAATTTATAAGTGAAGCACGTTCACGAATAAATCGCCGACAGCGCAGGATGATATGACTGATACATAACACCGCATCACAGATGTCACAGTGCGGTGGGAAGCGTCTTTCCATATAAGGTTTCATATGTGTTAAAATGGTGGCATTGAGCCGTAACCGCGCCAACACTTTTTCTTCCAGGCGAATGGGGCGGTTGGCGGTGTCCCAGTCGCCCAGGTACGGCTTACAGGTCGGAATATTTAGTCTGGTCCACTGACCTTGCCACAGAAGATTTATTGATTTCTTTCCGAGAGAGAGACTCGACCGTAGAACACGAGGAACGTCCAAAGTCTCCTCGAGCTCTACAGCCGACTTTGCAAGTAAGTCAGGCCGCTCATTGCCGTAGATACGACAATGACCAGGCACCCAGATCAGAGTGAATGACTTGTTGCATGAATGCAACTTATTAACGATGCGGCCCTGGATCTAGTGAGAGTCCGTAGTACAAGATGCAATTGCCTGAAGGGCTGATTTTGAATCTGAAAATATGACAAATGAGTCATACCTAGAATTGAGAGCATAGTCTATGGCTTTGTCAATAGCAAAAAGTTCTGAAGTAAACACAGATGTATGAGTTGGCAACCGATACCGAAGTGCACATTCAGTCGACCACACACTTGCACCCACACATTCACTCGACTTGGAGCTGTCGGTGTACAATTGATGGGACCCCAAGTGACGAACACTGATGTTACGAAACAAGTGGTGGACCTCCGCCTCCGGCGCCTTAGCTTTTGGTGCTGGGAGCCATGAGACAACTTCTGTAAAGCCGGGTGGCTCCCAAGGCGCTATCTTTTTAAACACCTGTCGATGGTTAGCCCGCCGGTGAGGTTGTCTCCGATCCAGGCTCACCTGGTGTCGGGGCAGTTGCGGGGAGAAGAGGCACAGGTCAGTGGTGGTTGGGTGACCCTCTTGCCCTGGGTCATTAGCCCCCCCGTTGTCCCTTCCTGGGGTGGTGGGGTGGTGGTGGCCCGGTGGTGGGGTGGGGGGTGGCGGGGTGGATGGTCCGGCGGCGGGCATTTTGTATATATTAATATCTTGAGACTCGGTGGCAGATATAATTAAAAAGGCGCATCTTACGTAGAGGTTAATGGATGATGATGCTATAAGCGATCATTTTCGACAGGTTTTACTCTAGATAATTAAAATCGTCTGACAGTAATATGAACAGAGGCAAAGAGACGTTCTCAAAGTGAAGTGGTTAATGTAAAGATAATGATAATGTTTAAGTATATAACACATAAGTGAAAAGAGTATAGTTAAAATGAAATATACAGTAAAGCAAATGTTACCGAGCATGATTGAAATGAGTCTTCTGTCTCGAACTGGAACTCTGTGAACCCTTGAAGTTCCGAATCCCATCAGTCACCCTCTAACCGAGAAAGGCGTAGTACGCAGGTGCTGTGTGTATATTAACTCAGTGATAGGATTATAGTGTGTAAACAGCTTCCACGTCTTCTTGAGGTACAGAAGGGTAAGCGAGGATACTGTTCATTCGTTCTTTGATAGCTACGAGTTCTCTCTGCTGCGCCAAATCGTCTGTATTATCTGAAAAAGTAAAGATGCGCTGTGGTGTTGATGTGGATGCGCTGGAGGGTGTTGGGAGAGGGTACCTTGAGATGGTTTGGCCATGTGGAATGAAGACTGAGAGATTATCTATAGTTTTTCCACCTTAACTTGGCCCAGGTTTTCGTCCCTTTGTAGCTTATTTCATGTAGCTCAGTGCCAGGGTCAAAGACTGACGAAGAGAGTGTATGTGAGTGAGGTGGAGGGGGAAAGAGGGAAGGGGAGGCCGAGGATGAGATGGAGAGATGGGGTGGAGAGGTATATGAGAGAGGGGGGGTGTGAGTTGGGAGCAGGGGAGTGAAATGGCGGGGGACAGGGCGACTTGGAGGCGATTTGTTTGTGGCCACCCCAAACGGGATTGAGGCGTCTGGCAATAGATAGACAGATAGATAGACTACGGTTCTACGTACGTTCCTACCATGATGCTTGTTATTTATTTATTTATTTTACGCGTCATATTCTGGTATTCGTATTGCTACAGCTCAGAACTGAAGACAGAGACAGTAATATTAGGACAAGTTAGAGTGAAAGGAGTATAAGAGAGTGTATGAGAGTTAGGTGGAGAGAGACGAGTAGTGGGAGACCGAGAATAATGAGGTGGAGGGATGCGGTGGAGAGGTATATGAACGATGCTGGTGTGAGTTGAAGGAGAGGCAGCCTGATGATGCATGACAGGGTAACATGGAGGCAGTTTGTTTGTGGTCACCCCTCCAGAGATTAGTTTTAGATATTAGAAAGAGCACCGAGATATAAATACATCCATAGTAGCGAGTCAATTGATTTTTCTTTTCTGTTGCTCTGTAAGGTCTTCTCGCAGCTTAACATAATCCTGGAGTTTTTCCTTGAATATATATCTTTATTAATCTATGCTACGTTCAGTGTAGGGTCGGACCTTACAGTCGGAGGGAGAGTGATAGCCAGAATTTACTACCATGCTGACGAGGTGCCAGTGGGAGATGGGTGTCAGTAGGAGGGATGATGCATATGAAAGTGGAGAAATATGAGGGAGAGTGAAAGGCAGAATTAACTACCACATGCTGGCAAAGTACATCTGGGAATGGGATGGGTGTGTAGGGAGTGTGATGTTTTTGAAAGTGGAAATATTGTAAAGTATTGGTTATGTTTATGTGTCAGAGTGTGTGTATGTCATTGGTAGAAGTAATATGGTGTGAATATATGTAAGTATATATTATCTTTATTGATAGACAGTGGGTGATTCTGTACTTAGGAAATAAGAGGCTTTACGAAATGTTGATATACATATTTAGACACCACGTTATGGAGATGGTTTGTGTAATATTATCCTACACACACACACACACACACACACACACACACACACACACACACACACACACACACACACACACACACACACACACACACACACACACACACACACACACACACAGCCTCTTCCCTTCAGTAGAGCTTCACCCATCTCAGGAGAAATCTCTAGACGCTGGCAGGAGTAGAGGAGACTTTCGACAACCCAGTTACCTGCAGTGTTCACACCTGAGCCAATTATAGTCATCAGGTTGTACCAGTTAAATAATGATAATAATAATAATAATAATAATAATAATAATAATAACAACAACAATGATAATAATAATAAGGTGTCATGATGTTGAATAAGTAAAGAATTTTCACATAAAACCATCACTGATATTATGCACCTGTACTGATGTGTTGATTTTACCTGTATGATATCTTAATTAGGAACTCAAAATGTGGCATGCAGGCTAATAAATCTGATCCCTGCTAGTCTTACATTAGTGACCGTCAAAAACTGAGGTCTTTAATTCTCCTTTGGTCTCATAGTTTTAAGATTAAGGACTAAATTAAGACGAAGTGTTGAAGGAGTCTGTATTATTTCTGTGTATTTTTTTTATGCAAGGAAGAATGAACCCAAGGCCATTTTTCCTGGATACCTCTATGACAGGTTTTCTTCATTTATTTATACAGTTTTCTTATCTTTTTTATTTTCATTACCTTTTTCCTGATGTTCTCTGCGTGTTCCTCTCCGCCAAATTCCTAACAGTAAGTGCTAGCAATACAATATACTAACACTATTTCATTTTTCAGAGAGAAGGAACCAAAGGCTGAACACCAACGCAAGATAGTCAAACAAGCAAGCCAACGTCAAGACCATGATGTACCTGGACACACAGCGTTAGAAAAATGGAGGTCGAAGGCAGGGGGAGATGCACACCAAGTAAGAATGCTCAAGAGATAGAATTTTGGCAATACAGGTGAGTGATTACAAGACACGTAGTATTTTTCCACATCATTTCATCAACTCCCCCACCTCTCTCTCTCTCTCTCTCTCTCTCTCTCTCTCTCTCTCTCTCTCTCTCTCTCTCTCTCTCTCTCTCTCTCCCACACATACACACACACACACACACACACACACACACACACACATACACACACACACGCACACACGCACACGCACACACACACACACACACACACACACACACACACACACACACACACACACACACACACACACACACACACACACACACACACACACACACATTACATTAACCCTTCCACTACAGTGAGGAGATGGAAGGAGCACTTTGAGGATTTGTTGAATGTAGAGGGTGACAACAATGCGAGTATAAGTGGTTGGGGAATGGCTGGGAGAAGGAGAGATGAGAGGAGGGAGGAAGAGATCAGTAGGGCGGAAGTAGTGGAAGCAATGAAGAAGATCAAGATGGGAAAGGCCCTAGGGATTGATGAAGTGTGTGGTGAAATGCGAGGTATGGGGGTGAGATTGTTGTGGAATGGATATGCAAGTTGTGTAGATTGGCTTGGGAAGAGGGAAGGGTTCCGGAGGACAGGAAATCAGGTATAATTGTTCCTTTATACAAAGGAAAAGGGGAGAGAGAAGTATGTGGTAACCATAGGGGTATTTGCCTTCTTAGTGTGACTGGTAAAATATATGGTAGAATACTCATTGATAGGGTTAGGCATATGACAGAGGAGCTAGTTGGAGGAGAACAAGGGGGATTTAGGAAGGGAAAACATAAGAACATAAGAAGAGAGGATAACTGCAGTAGGCCGGTTGGCCCATGCTAGGCAGCTCCTAGAAGAGTAACTGAACTACTAGAATGAGATAAAGATAGCAAAGAAGAAGGCTCTCCCCCGCCCTCCAAACCCTCCAGCCGAAGCCGGCAGGAAAAAGTCAGAAAGAACACCACGCCGTATAGAAAAACTGGCGTGGACATTTTACAGGAAAGTGTGAAAGGAGAATAGAGACTATCATAGTGTAACCTGAAAAGAAAAAATTTTTGAATTGGTATTGGTTATAATATTTTCTTTATTCTATATCCACCCCTTATTTGCCATATGCTTATCTAGCCTATGCTTGAAACTCTCAATGGAAGAGGCAGCAACTACTTTACTAGGTAGCTTATTCCATTCGTCTACTACTCTATTACCAAACCAATTTCTACCGATTTCCTTTCTGAAACGGAATTTTTCTAGTTTGAAACCATTATTTCTAGTTCTATCCTGTATGCTCACTTTAAGTACCTTGCTAATATCTCCCTTATTTATACCATTCATCCACTTAAACACCTCAATTAAGTCTCCCCTTACTCTACGCCTCTCTAGCGAATGCAGACTTAGTCTTTTCAGTCTGTCTTCATATGACAGGTTCCGGACGTCATGTATCATTTGTCATTCTTCTCTGTACATTTTCTAACGAATTAATATCCATTCTATAGTAAGGACACCAAAATTGTACTGCGTAGTCTAAATGTGGCCTTACTAATGCTAGATAAAGTTTCAGTATTACTTTAGATGATTTATTGCTCACGCTTCTCGAAATAAATCCTAGGACCCTACTTGCTTTATTTCTCGCATTAATACACTGTTGCCTTGGTTTAAGGTCGTTACTAATCATAACTCCTAGATCTCTCACGCATACCGATTTGCTAATTTCTTTGTTATCTAAGCTGTATTTAGTATCTCCAATGGTCTTGCCTACGTTAACTACTTTACATTTTTCAACGTTAAATTCCATTTGCCAAGTTTTAGACCATTTGGACAATGTATCGAGGTCTTTTTGTAAGTTATGGCAATCGTCAGTCGAGTTAATGATACGCCCTATTTTTGTATCGTCGGCAAATTTGCTGATGCTGCTATTGACTCCTAAGTCTAGATCATTTATATATATGATAAATAATAAGGGACCAAGTACTGAACCCTGTGGTACACCGCTAGTTACTAATCCCCAGTCCGACTTAGTTCCATTTATTAATACTCTCTGCTTTCGTCCTTTCAGCCAGGATTCTATCCATTTTAAGATATCACTGTCTATACCGTGTGCTCGAACCTTTCTAACTAACCTTTCGTGTGGGACCCTATCTAAAGCTTTACTAAAGTCCAGATAAATAACATCGTAAGCTTTATCGCTATCTACTGCCTCATAGACCTCCGAGTAGAATGACAACAAATTTGTGAGGCAGGATCGTCCTTGCCTGAATCCGTGCTGACTTTCGTTTATAAGATTAAATCTTTCTAAGTGTTCTCTAATCTTATTTGCCAAAATTGACTCTAACATTTTTCCTACTATTGACGTTAGACTTATCGGACGATAATTCGACGCAGCCGATTTATCACCCTTTTTAAAGATGGGCACTACGTTTGCGGTTTTCCACGCCTCTGGAACTTCTCCTGAACTTAAAGAGTCATTAAATAACGTTAAAAGTGGCTGACATAATTCTTCTTTGGTTTCTTTTATAATTTTTGCATATATATCGTCCGGACCTGGCGATTTTTGAGTTTTAACTTATTAATTTCTTTCAATACGTCCTCCTTACTAATGGTTATTTTACTAAGAATATTTTCCGTATTCTCATGGTAAATATTTGCTGCTTGAGGGACCAAGCTTAGATTTTCCTTGGTGAATACTGATATGAAATAATTATTTAGGATGGAGCACATTTCTTTATCTTCACTGGTAATGTCACCTGATTCTGTTCTGAGTGGTCCTATCCTATCTTTATTTTTCGTTCGGTACATTTGATAAAAACCCTTGGGGTTTTCTTTTGATTCACTAGCAACCTTAATTTCATAACTTCTCTTTGCTTTTCTTATCTCCCTCTTTACTTCTCTATTTAAAATCGTGTATCGGTTACGTAAGTGTTCCTCTCCACGTGTGTAGATCAGATAATTGTTCTAAGATGTTTAGTGGAGAAGTATCTAGAGAAGGGAAAGAAAGTGTATGCTGCCTTCATGGACTTGGAGATAGCTTATGACAGAATAGATAGGCAAGGTATGTGGAAGGTATTAAGAATATATGGGGTGGAGAGGAAATTGTTGAATGCTGTGAAGAGTATGTAAGAAGGAGCTAGGGCTACGGTGCGAATTGATGGTGAGCTGAGTGAATTTTTTTTATCTCAATGTGGGACTGAAACAGGGTTGTGTGATGTCTCCATGGCTGTTTAATATATTCATGGATGAGGTTGTGAAGGAGGTGCAAGGTAGGGCAGTGGATGTGGGGGTGGCTCTAATGAATGAGGGTGAGATTTGGAAGATTCCGGTGATGCTGTTTGCTGATGATACAGTACTGTTAAGTGAAGATGAATGGGAGTTGCAAGGTTTGGTGAATGAATTTGGGACAGTGTGTAGGAGGAGGAATCTGAAAGTTAATGTAAACAAAAGTACGACTTATTCTTTACCTTTTTGTTGTCTCTGTCCTCTTCTTCATCACTCGCTTCCCTCTCGCTGCCGCGTATCATCCTCTTTCTCTTCTCTCTTGTACTGATGACCTCCGTAAACCCGGTATCCATATCTTATTCTTCCTCGTTGTCACCCAAGAGGGCCTCCCTTCCCTCGTTCATGGCCATGGCACTAGCCATTTCAGGGGACGTTGGTTTTGTAGTGCATCCGATCAGTTTCAACTCAGTTGTTAAATTATTGTGTGATGAAGCGCTCTGGGAAGCACGTCTGCCTGCCGCGGAGGTCAAGGACAGAATGAAGAGGGTGTATGTAGGTGAAGTGGAGGGAGGGAGAGGGAGGGGTAGACCGAGGATGAGGTGGAGGGATGGAGTTGAGGGGTATATGAGGGGGGAGTGAGTTGGGGGGAGGGTAGTCAAATGGTGGGTGACAGAGCGACTTGGAGGCGTTTTGTCTGAGGCCACTCTTTGCGGGATTAGGGCGTCGGGCTATAGATAGATAGATAGATCTATCGGTGGATAAATCAGTAATTATATGGTGTCACGGTAGGGTCAGGCTCCATATTACCTCACCCTTACCAGCTTACTTCGGCATTTGTCAGGTTAATATACATAATACATTCACTGTTATGTCCATCCATCTCTCTCAATCTCCTCATCTCACCCTGTTTACTCCCCTCTCATCATCATCATCATCATCATCATCATCGTCATCATCATATTTCCCAGTTCTGTATTATATAACCATTTTTTTTTTTTTTTTTACATACTACATAAATGTAAGATGTGTTGTACTTCATGAATATAGGATATAGCTGTATGATAGGCCAGCCAGTTGCAAGTAATGGTGTGTGTGTGTGTGTGTGTGTGTGTGTGTGTGTGTGTGTGTGTGTGTGTGTAATTCACCGGGTCGGTCAGGATCACTTGATGGTCGTGATCGTCAGCTTTTACCCTCCCGGAAGGGAGCTGAGAGCTCATATAGTCCGATCTAAGGGCAAGGCTGTGACCACACACGCACACACCAGTCCCCTTGCTCAAGGGGGACAGTAACCACCCACTTCGTCAGTGAAACTTTTCGCAACGTGTGTGTGTGTGTATGTGTGTGTGTGTGTGTGTGTGTGTGTGTGTGTGTGTGTGTGTGTAAACTTAACCCATTAGCTGTGGTGGCTTCTCTTCAGTTAACATAAAATCGCTTACTGTATGCTGAAGTATATATACATATATATTTATTTTCCGGTCACAGCGTTCTTCTAGCACGTCATATACTGTTCAGTTCTGCCGAGTTGCTCTTAGCTGAACGTATCGATGTAACGTTAGCCAAAACAAAATACCGTCTTTGTAACTAATTCGCATCTTACAGTTTCATATCTAATCTCATTGTTCGTACATCACGATACTTTAGGCAGACAAGAAAATAATCAACCGAAATAGAAAACGCTAGTTACATGGATAACTGATATATTTTTCGTTCCTGGACTAGGCACATTTTACCCCTCTCCTATTCTATCCTACTTTAGCCTAAACCAACCCATCCTAACCTACTTTTCTCTGCCCTACACTACCCTACCCCAGCCTACCCTGCCCTAGCGTTCCCTACCCTATCCTACCGCTGAGGTCTCCTGTAGGGATACTCGTTCTTCGGTTTTTGTCAGGCTTAGGGAGGTGGAGGAGATTAAGGTGTTGGACATCCGTTCTGGGGACGGAGAGACTTACAACATCCCTTTGTCTTGTAAACTTTGGTCTACCCTTTCCCTGTCATGACACTTCTCCGGAGTCGATAATATTCCCCATGCAGTGCTGAGGTACCTGGATGATGAAGCAGTGTCCTTCCTCCTGAGTCTTATAAATAGAATTTGGAGAGATTCGTCCACTCCTGCTTCTTGGCGGGGGGCTGTTGTCCTACCGTTTCACAAGCCAGGTATTGCAGGTCACCATCTTGGTTTGCGTGGTAGGTTGCCTTTACTGATTATGGAATTTTTCCGTATTGGTGCCACCTTGTTTCCCTCATATCCTCAAGAGGAGGGAGTGCCTCAAACTAGTGTCCTTAGTGTCACCGTCTTTGCTAAAGTTCAGGAAGATTTTGTTGGCTCTGTTCCGGAGGGAGTGTCTGCCTCGCCGTATCCTCGCTATCCACATCCGTTTGGGTACAGGGTGAAGGCTGCCATGAGGGATGTGGATGTTCCAAACTTTCTTGTTTGTCCTGTGCGTGTACCAAGGATGGCTCCCTGGCTCCTCTCAGGGGTGCAACCGTGTGTTTACTTTCCTGAGAGAGGGGCCTTTCTTTCCTCACAGGCGGCTCTTTGCTATTTTTTTAGAACATGCTTCCTCTCACAGTGTCTCGATTCTCGTAGGTACTGATGGATTGAAATCCCGTGAGGGGACAGGCTTGGGTGTTATATTTCCCGATTTCATTCGTGGTAGGAGTCTTCCCCCCATCGTATCTACTTTTATCGCAGAACTTACTGCTATTTTACTCGCAGTCAAATTGATATTTAGCTTCCCTCCTGTTTGTTATACAGTTTTTAGCGACTCTGCCGATCTCCATTTTGTGTTTTCCCGTCCAATCCTCTTTTGTTGTCTACAGTGTTTTAGAATGGCTGTGCTTGCTAGGGACTGCTGTGTGGTTTTGTACCATTGTGGGCAATTAGCATGCTGACGCTCTGGCAAAGACTGCTGCCTCTCGCCCATCCTCACCTCTCCCCTGCCTCGCTCAGTGATATTCATCTAACCACTCACTGTTTGCTCCCACTGGCAGAGTAGGTGGGATGCGGTGGGGGCCAACAAAATGTGTAATATTTGTGGGTAAACGGGCCCCTTCATTTGCCGAGGTCTGAATGCAGGTGGGAGACGGCTTTATGCTGGCTCCGAATGGGCCATTCCTGGTTCTCTCATTGATTTTTAATGGAGGACTCTCCCCCTACTTTCTGTGTGGAATGCTTCGTCCCCCTGACTCTTCGGCTTTTGCTGATGGTGTCCACTGTTGGGCAATTGTGCCATCGTTACCTCTCTGAGCACCGGGCAGGAGAGGGATTGTAGTCTTCTGTTGGTACTTGGACAGGATGCTTGTTGTGGTGGAGGGGGAAACCTTTGCTTGGTGTAGGCAGCTGCACTACCGTGTAAAATTTAGTAATACAGTGGTTTTAGTGTTCTTTGTGTTTTAGTGTTTTTCTTGTTTTAATTATGAATTGTATTGTGTGTGTGTGTGTGTGTGTGTGTGTGTGTGTGTGTGTGTGTGTGTGTGTGTGTGTGTGTGTGTGTGTGTGTGTGTGTGTGTGTGTGTGTGTGTGTGTGTGTGTGTGTGTGTGTGTGTGTGTGTGTGTGTGTGTGTGTGTGTGTGTGTGTGTGTGTGTGTGTGTGTGTGTGTGTGTGTGTGTGTGTGTGTGTGTGTGTGTGTGTGTGTGTGTGTGTGTGTGTGTGTGTGTGTGTGTGTGTGTGTGTGTGTGTGTGTGTGTGTGTGTGTGTGTGTGTGTGTGTGTGTGTGTGTGTGTGTGTGTGTGTGTGTGTGTGTGTGTGTGTGTGTGTGTGTGTGTGTGTGTGTGTGTGTGTGTGTGTGTGTGTGTGTGTGTGTGTGTGTGTGTGTGTGTGTGTGTGTGTGTGTGTGTGTGTGTGTGTGTGTGTGTGTGTGTGTGTGTGTGTGTGTGTGTGTGTGTGTGTGTGTGTGTGTGTGTGTGTGTGTGTGTGTGTGTGTGTGTGTGTGTGTGTGTGTGTGTGTGTGTGTGTGTGTGTGTGTGTGTGTGTGTGTGTGTGTGTGTGTGTGTGTGTGTGTGTGTGTGTGTGTGTGTGTGTGTGTGTGTGTGTGTGTGTGTGTGTGTGTGTGTGTGTGTGTGTGTGTGTGTGTGTGTGTGTGTGTGTGTGTGTGTGTGTGTGTGTGTGTGTGTGTGTGTGTGTGTGTGTGTGTGTGTGTGTGTGTGTGTGTGTGTGTGTGTGTGTGTGTGTGTGTGTGTGTGTGTGTGTGTGTGTGTGTGTGTGTGTGTGTGTGTGTGTGTGTGTGTGTGTGTGTGTGTGTGTGTGTGTGTGTGTGTGTGTGTGTGTGTGTGTGTGTGTGTGTGTGTGTGTGTGTGTGTGTGTGTGTGTGTGTGTGTGTGTGTGTGTGTGTGTGTGTGTGTGTGTGTGTGTGTGTGTGTGTGTGTGTGTGTGTGTGTGTGTGTGTGTGTGTGTGTGTGTGTGTGTGTGTGTGTGTGTGTGTGTGTGTGTGTGTGTGTGTGTGTGTGTGTGTGTGTGTGTGTGTGTGTGTGTGTGTGTGTGTGTGTGTGTGTGTGTGTGTGTGTGTGTGTGTGTGTGTGTGTGTGTGTGTGTGTGTGTGTGTGTGTGTGTGTGTGTGTGTGTGTGTGTGTGTGTGTGTGTGTGTGTGTGTGTGTGTGTGTGTGTGTGTGTGTGTGTGTGTGTGTGTGTGTGTGTGTGTGTTTCATCTTTTCGAGTGCTTTTATTCTCGTTGTCGTCCGGCGGCATATGACCCTGGTTGTTGTATCGCCAGATTTTATTGTATATACTTATTCAATTCAATTTACCCTACCCTACTCTTCTCAACCCTACACTAGCCTACCTCAGCCTACCCTACCCTACCCTGCCATTGCCGACCCAACTCTACCCTACTTTAACCTACCCTCCCCTGTACAGCCCTTTCACCACTACATTACTTTTCCTGTTTTCTTCTCTCTACCTTCGGATGATTTTCTTGACCTCTACAGTAGAGAGAAATTTCGAACTGGAAGGGTTAAATACTGCCATCATCAACCCCATCTCTATCAGGGGATCTCCTAAGCTGAATAAAATCATGCGGTCAGCTAGGACAATGTAAATAAGTTGTTCTCGGCTTGAAAGATTAAATGATTCTGTCCCGTCATCCTAAGAGGGTTTTCTTAAGCTGTAGGATATCGTCAGAAGCTAGCAAAGAGTAAAAGTGACATCCGCAAACCGAGAGCTCTGCGTCCAGCGCTCCGCGGTTCAAGTCCCAGAGGTGGACAGATGTTTTGACATGTAGACGTTACCAGGGCGTAGCTTGGTGGCCTACCCTTTAATATTCTGGACTAATGGTGGTCTAGCCTCGTGCACCTGCGCTCCACCTTATTAAAAAAAAAAAAAAAAAAAAGGAAAGCCAAGGGTCATGAATGAACTAAAGGACTGAACTAAGCGGAGAAGAACAAAAATCGTAGAGAAGATCGCCCCAAATTTAATGAGACAGTGTAGTATAACTGAGTGAAATAGGCGTTGGATATGACGGAACTAAACGGCAGTTATACCCACCTCTCTTCTGTGCCCTACACTACCCTGATTCAGCCTACCCTACCCTACCCAGCCCTTCACTACCCTACCCAGTCCACCACCACCCAGCCCTATCTTACCCTGCCATAACCTATCCTACCCTCCCAAACGCAACTCGACCCATCCCTACCCCTTACTGCCAAAACCAACCCAGTCCTACTCCACCCTGCCAAACCCGACCAATCCTTTCCCACCCTGCCAAAAAACCGACCCAATCTTACCCCACCCTGCCAAAACCGACCCCATCCTACTTCACCCGGCCAAAACCGACCCAATCCTACCCTACCTTGCCATAACCGACCCATCCCTACCCTACTCTGCTAAAACCAACCCAATTCTACCCCACCTTGCCAAATGCGACCCAATCCTTGCCCACCCTGACAAAACCGACCCACACCTACCCTACCCTGTCCAAACCGACCCAATCCTACCTCACCCTTCCAAAACCGACCCAATCCTACCCCACCCTGCCAAAACCGATCCAGTCCTACCCCACTCTACCAAAACCGAGCAAACCCTACCCCACCCTACCAAAATCAACTCAATTCTACTCCACTCTGCCAAGACTGACCTAATCATACCCCACCCTGCCAAAACCGACCCAATCCTGCCCCACCCTGCCAAAACCAACCGAAACCTAACCAATACTCTGCCAAAACCGACTCAACCCTTCCTCACCCTGACAAAACCGACCCATACCTATCCCACCCAGCCAAAACTGAGCCACTCCTATCCCACCCTGCCAACTCTGACCCAATCCTACCCCACCATGCCAAAACCGACCCATTTCTACCCCACCCTGCCAAGACCGACCCATCCCTACCCCACCCTGCCAAAACCGACCCGATCTTACCCTACCCTGTCATATCCGACCCAATCCGACCCCATCCTGCCAAGACCGACCCGATCTTACCCCACCCTACCAAGACCGACCCATTCCTACCCCACCCTGCCAAGACCGACCCGTCCTTACCCCACCCTGCCAAGACCGACCCGTCCCTTCCCCACCCTGCCAAGACCGACCCATCCCTACCCCACCCTGCCATAACCGACCCAATCCTACCCCACCCTGCAAAAACCATCCAAGTCCTACCCCACCCTGCCAAAACTATCCCAGTCCTACCTCACCCTGCCAAAACTATCCCAGTCCTACCTCACCCTGCCAAAACCGACCCAACCCTACCCCACCCTGGCATAACCGACCCAACCCTACCCTGCCCTAACCAAACCAATCTTATTTAACTCATTTTTCACTCTAACACTTTCTTCAGTTTTCTTCATTCTTTCTGCAGACGTTTTTCTTCAGCTCTGGAGAGGAATTTTGAATTTGAGGGGTTAGATACAGCCAGCATCAACCCCTTCTCTGTCAGGGGATCTCCTAAGTTGAATAAAATCGTGCAGTCAGCTAGGACAAAGTAAATAAATCGTTCTTGGTCTGAAGGGTTACATGATTCTGTCCCGTCATCCTAAGAGGCTTTTCTGAAGCTTTAGGATATCGTCAGAAGCTAGCAAAGTGTAAAAGTGACATCCGCGACCGGGAGCTCTGCGTCCAGCGCTCCGCAGTTCAAGTCCCAGAGGTGGACAGATGTTTTAACGTGTAGACGTTACCAGGGCGTAGTTTGGTGGCCTACCCTTAAATATTCTGGACTAATGGTGGTCAAGCCTCGTGCACCTGCGCTCCACCACATAAAAAAAATAAAAATAAAAAGGAAAGCCAAGGGTCATGAATGAACTAAAGGACTGAACTAAGTGGGGAAGAACAAAAATCGTAGAGAAGATCGCCCCAAATTTGATGAGACAGTGTAGTATAACTGAGTGAAATAGGCGTTGGATATGACGGAACTATTATGATTTGTACTTATAATATGGAGTCCTAACACCCTGTCCAAACCGACCCAATCCTACCTCACCCTGCAAAAACCGACCCAATCCTACCCCACCCTGCCAAAACCGACCCAATCAAACCCCACTCTGCCAAAACCGACCAAATCCTAACCCACGCTACCAAAACCTATTCTATACTCTGTCATAACCGACACAATCCTACCTCACCCTGACAAAACTGACCCAGTCCTACCCCACCCTGCCAAAACCGATCCAACCCTACCCCACCATGCCAAAACCGACCCAACCTTACCCCACCCTGCCCAAAAAAACTCAATCCTACTCCACCCGACCAAAACCGACCCAACCCTACCCCACCATGCCAAAACCGATCCAACCCTACCCCACCCTGCCCCAAAAAACTCAATCCTACCCCACCCGGCCAAAACCGACCCAACGCTACCCCACCCTGCCAAAACCGAACCATTCCTACCACACACTGCCATAACCGACCCAGTCCTACCACACCCTGCCAAAACCGGCCCAATCCTACGCCGCCCTGCCAAAACTAACCCAACCTTACCCCACCCGGCCATAACCGACCCAACGCTACCCCACCCTGCCACAACCGTCCCATCCCTACCCTACCTTAACCAAACCAGTCTTATCTAACTCATTGTCCACATTAACACTATTTTCCATATTCATCTTTCTTCCTCCAGACGATTTTCTTCAACTCTGGAGAGAAATTTCGTACTGGAGGGGTTAGATACAGTCACCATCAATCCCCTCACTACGAGGGGATCTCCTAAGCTGAATAAAATCGTCCGGTTACCTAGAATAAAGTAACTAAGCCATTCTCTGTCTGAAGGGGTTATTGTGACTGTCCCATCATCCCGAGAGGGTTTCTTTAAGCTCCAGGAAATCGTCTAAAGGTACCAAAGTGTATACATGACGTCAGCACTTGTTCTAGGCGCCACAGATCGAGTCCCGAAGGTGAACAAAGGTTTTTATATCATATAGACGTTTTATATTTTATATTTTGCAACTTTCAGAGGCATTTACTCAGCTTTAGGAGTCTTATGGATAGGCTCAATCAAACGTATCGAACCTCCCATGTTAGAAAAAATAGCTTACAGAAATGCGTCCTCGTACTGAAGGGGCGGAATGGACAGATCGAGTGACTAAGATATTGAATTATGTATATGACTGGTTTTGATGTTATTTCTATTATTATTATTATTATTTCAGGCAAATGTTCCAGGCTTCTAGACTGGCTGACTAGCGAATATTATTAAGTCTCCCGTGGCTCCGTGCTCCTTCCACTCAAGAGCCTGCACTTCACGCATTCCACGCACAAGATGGCATCACCGCTGCATTCCTGCGAAGACGAGAGGTCAAGAGGACGACACTTGCTTTTTGTTTGTTTGTTTACTGTAATTGCTTAAAGTTGTGATCCCTCCAACTTGAATGCTCAGTTGTAACTATAGATAACTAGAATACGATGCTAGTCACGAAGAAGGGCTATGAAAAGATACAGAGCTCGTAGTATTGGCTGGATGAATCACTCTTGCGTGATAATCAAAGACGGTGAATAAAACCCACACTTGTAGACGAAGAATATAAT
Organism: Coenobita brevimanus; assembly: GCF_032717465.1. NCBI lineage: Eukaryota > Metazoa > Arthropoda > Malacostraca > Decapoda > Coenobitidae > Coenobita > Coenobita brevimanus. Next base: position 33,564,466 of record NC_136996.1, read on the forward strand.
TACCAAACAGTTTCGGTGGACACTGCCACCATCTTCAGTGGTCAAGATAGTGAGAGGGAGTGACATACTGATTATACAAGGGTTCCTTTTTATGCCTGTGTGTGTGTGAAAGGGTGGGGTAAAGGTGAGGTGGGGTGGGGTAGATTGTAAGCGGGGATTAACCCAAGGGGGATTTTGGGGGGGATATTACCGGACAGGTCAGGTGTAATTCCTATCTGACCTTACCTGTGTCGTAGCAGGAAGGGTGGGGTAAAGGTGAGGTGGGGTGGGGTAGATTATGGCGGGGATTAACCCAAGGGGCGTTTGGGGGGGACATTACCGGACAGGTCATGTGTGATTCCTATCTGACCTTACCTGTGTCGTAGCAGGAAGAGACATGTCCCTTCCTGCTACGACACAGGTAAGGTCAGATAGGAATTACACCTGACCTGTCCGGTAATGTCCCCCCCAAAATCCCCATTGTTTTAATCCCCGCTTACAATCTACCCCACCCCACCTCACCTTTACCCCACCCTTCCACACACACACAGGCATAAAAAGGAACCCTTGTAGTGTCAGTATGTCACTCCCTCTCACTATCTTGACCACTGAAGATGGTGGCAGTGTCCACCGAAACTGTTTGGTAATTATAGTCTTCGTCTACACGTGTTGGTTTTATTCGCCGGCTCGTAGTATTTTTTTCTTTTAACTAAGATACATGAAATAAGCTGCAAAAATACGAGCTTACTTAATGTAACTGAATTATAGTACGTTCAGGATGGAGGGAAGGCATTTTGTATTTTGTTTGTGATGTTATAGTGCAGTGGTTCCCAACCTTTTTGGTCCTGTGGCCCCCCGAGAAAATTATGAGAAGCTCCATGGCCCCTATATAACTCAGATCGTATATTTATATATTTTTAATATTTGATATTGTGCAGAAAACGGTAATTACCCCAATATACTTAAGGCTAAACTAGCACAGTAAGGTATATTTCATACTTGATTTCTGTCAGGTTTTACCCAGACCAAATAACTTATAATATCTTATATTACCAATAAGGCCCCTGGCCCCCTTGGGGGCCATGGCTCCCAGGTTGGGAACCGCTGTTATAGTGTCTCTCAGGATCCTAGGATCCTGTCTCGGCTGAACCAAATTGTCTGGCGTCAGCTGGAACATGATGCTAGAGTTATGTCGGTCGTGAGGGGGTTAATGGTGACGGTATTGACACTGTCAGGCTCCTATGACTCACTGAGTCGAATAAAATCGTCTGAGTCAGCTGAAATGGGGTACTAGAGTTGTCCCAAGCACCAGAGGGGGGTTAAGATTCTTAACCCTCTGGTGCTTGGAACAACTCTAGTATTCCATTCCAGCTGACAGACGATTTTGTTCGGCTGAGTGAGTCATAGGAGCCTGACAGTTACTACACTGTCACCATTAACCCCCTCACGACCGACATAACTCTAGCATCATGTTCCAGCTGACGCCAGACAATTTGGTTCAGCCGAGTGGGTCTGGGGCCTGGGGGGCACTAAATGAAAATATCCAAAATATATTAAAGGGGGGGCTATATCAATTTTGCCACAGGAGGTATACCAAAATTGGACTTTTTAATAAAACCCCCTCCTCTCTCACTCCCTGTGTTTTGTATATACCCCTCTCTGTCTGCCTGTGGTGTGTCTGCTGTCTGCCTGTGGTGTGTCTGTCCCACCCTCTGTGTGTGTGTGTGTCTACTGTGTGAAGGTGGCTGTGTACGTGTCTTGTGTGTGTGGTGTGTCTACTGTGTGAAGGTGGCTGTGTACGTGTCTTGTGTGTGTGTGGTGTGTCTACTGTGTGAAGGTGGCTGTGTACGTGTCTTGTGTGTGTGTGTGTGTGTGTGGTGTGTCTACTGTGTGAAGGTGGCTGTGTACGTGTCTTGATGTGCGTATGTATGTATGTAGTAGTGTGTGTAAGTGTCTTAAGTGTGTGAGCTGAAGTGTAAGTATGGGGGCCTTGTGGTTTTAAGGAAAGCCTGCTACGCAAACTTCCCTCAGCCACATTTTAAAGAAACCTCTATCACACCGGGACTTGAACCCGGGTCTTCCTGATTAGCAAGCCAGCACCATGCTGACCCTGCTACCGCGGCCCCACAAGGCTAGTGGCTAAAACTTCTACTGTATTTTATTTCTTTACATGTTTACAAAAAATGGGAAATTGAACAACATGCACAGACTAAACTAAATTTTCATGTACCTATTAATGTCGCTTTAGGAGGAGATATCTCGAAATTTCCTGAGCTACTTGGAATACCTAAGCCTGCAGTTTAATGCTAATCATGAACAAGTGCTATGGAAAGAATATAGAGCAGTTGCTACTTATATAAAGGGAGAAAGTAAAAACTGCAACTTAGACTGCTATCGAACGGCAGGACTTAAACGATTAACCATATATTACATAAACTTAACACACTGAGTGACACAGAAACTAAACATATGATACAAATTCTTTAATGAAACTTATAATGAGAGTACAAATGACAAAATATACACTGCACAGGAAGACAGTACAGTACTCAGTGGTCATACTCTGAGAATGAAAGCCTATCTGTTGTACCGATTTATAAACGGAAGAGATGAATCGCTAAATTTGATCCACAGTAAAAAATAATAATAATAATGAATACATAAAACAATAAAGACAAACCATATAGACTACATGTCCACCCTAAACTGACAAAAACCTGGCATCTCTCCACCTTGAATGCTGAGCTGTTTCTAGAGATAAAGACTAGATTATCATGCAAATCACAATGAAGATCTATGGGGAGGATGCAAAACCATAATACTGTCTTATTCTGCCACTTAGATACAGGAACTAAGCAGCAGAAGGACTAAAATTTGTCAAGGTGAGCCAACTACAATGACACAGATGAAGTCTGAGATTATATAATGTGTAATCATGAACTGATTGCATCATTCAGCAAAGATTACAAAAGGAAAAGCTATCAAATCTGAAAGTGTAAGTACTATACAAGATATGATTAACCTTGTACATCCATATTCTGAGATATGCTTCCTATATCATAGCCTACACACAAATTCATCCCCCTCAACAGTAATGGTATATTCCTGCTGTCTCCTGACTTCCAATCAACTTAAGAAACCTCTCTCCTAATTACAGTACAGTAATATGTTAATGAAGGCTGCTAGTAATTACCTTCAGTATGATAATTCTTATTTAAAGGTAGCAACAATGGCTAATGAAGGATGTAAGGTATGCAGTCCTTCCAGTTCAATATACTATATCTCCAACCAGGCTTTATCCAGTGTCTCTCCTACACATGTTAATACCTTCAGTCTTCACTAGTTTAACTCACAGAGCAGTTTTTTTTTTTTTAATGCCATCTCATGATTATATTTAGCTTTGTATAGACTTCTGGAAGTGTAGGGGTTAGGCACAGCCTCACTGAACTCCTGCAATAGCAGAGACTTTGCATAAGTTGAATAAAATTGCCTTCTGGCACTATGAATAAACTGAAAAGGGCATCACAGTGATTGCAAGAGTTAAAGGGACTCGCGGAGTTTATATCCCCTATGTAAACAAACTACCCATTAGTTTTTACACACATCCCCTCATTTTTTCCAGCCAATTAACCTACTATGCCTGCCCATGTACAGGATCACATTCGACCTTTAAACCTAAACAGTTGGTGTGAATATCGGGGGATTTAAGTAGCACTGCTTACTCCAGTTTAAAGGGACATCTTGGTCACCTGGAGATACACACCGCCGTATATCATCCTTGTAGCTAATAATTACGACTTACATCAGCCGACTACACCTCTCGATAATGACAGCAAACACTGATAAACACAGGGGCATAAGAATTACCATAATAAGAAGTAGACTAACACCGTAAAGAATAAAATCTTCACTCATCTCCAGCATCTCTCAACGTTGCTCCCACAATGCACCAGTGACGTCACACTTCAAATTAAACATTTACTTATTAACATAGAGAACATAGAGGATGGAAGTAATGCGAGTATAAGTGGCTGGGGAATGGCTGGGAGAAGGAGAGAGGTGAGAAGACAGGAAGAAATCAGTAGGATAGAAGTTGTGGAAGCAATGAAGAAAGTTAAATCGGGGAAAGCCCCAGGAATTGATGGAGTGTGTGGTGAAATGCTGAACCATGGGGGAGAGATAGTAGTAGAATGGATGTGGAAGATGTGCAGATTGGCCTGCGAGGAAGGTAGAGTCCCAGAGGATTGGAAGTCAGGTATAATTATTCCCTTGTACAAAGGAAAAGGGGAAAAAGAAGTGTGTGGTAATCATAGGGGCATCTGTCTTCTTAGTATAATAGGAAAAGTGTATGGTAGGATACTTATTGACAGAGTTAGAGAAAGAACAGAGAAATTAGTTGGAGAAGAACAGGGAGGCTTTAGGAAGGGAAGAGGTTGTGTAGATCAGATATTCATTCTTAGATCTTTAGTGAAAAAGTTTCTAGAGAAGGGAAAGAAGTTGTATGCGGCTTTCATGGATTTGGAGAAAGCACATGACAGGGTGGATAGACAAGGATTGTGGAAAGTGTTAAGAATATATGGAGTAGATGGGAAGTTGTTGAATGCTGTGAAGAGTATGTACGATGGTGCAAAGGCTGCAGTGCGTGTGGATGGTGAACTAAGTGAATTTTTCTCTTTGAAGGTTGGGTTGAAACAGGGATGTGTCATGTCTCCATGGTTGTTCAATCTGTACATGGATGGGGTAATAAAAGAGGTACAAGGTAGGGTAGTGGATGTTGGAGTGGCCCTGGTGAGAGAGGATAGTGTTTGGAAACTCCCTGTACTGTTGTTTGCAGATGATACTGTGTTGTTGAGTGAAGACGAAGGGGAGCTGCAAGGCTTGGTGGATGAGTTTGGGAGAGTGTGTAAGAAACGGAACCTAAAGGTGAATGTAGCGAAGAGTAAAGTGATGGTCTTTGAGAGAGGTGAAGTCAGTGAATGGACAGCGAGGTTGGATGGTGAGGAATTGGAAAATGTGAGTACGTTTAAGTACTTGGGTAGTGTGATGAGTAAGGATGGAGGTTTGGAGGGTGAAGTGCTTGAAAGGGTACAGCAGGGAAGAAAGGTTGGTGGTTCTTTGAAAGCAGTGATAAGAAACAGGGAAGTGAGCATGGAAGTGAAAAAGTTACTACATGACAGTATTGTGATACCAACTCTAACGTATGCTAGTGAAGCTTGGACGTTGTTGGAAGGACATAGGTCAAGAGTGAGAGCAGTGGAAATGAGTTATTTAAGAGGAGCCTGTGGAGTCACATGGAGAGACAGGCTGACGAATGAGGATATAAAGGAGCGTTGTGGTGTGGATGTGATAGGAAGCGTTATGAGGAACACACTGAGGTGGTTTGGCCATGTGGAGAGGATGGAGGGTGAAAGACTGACGAAGAGAGTGTATGTGAGTGAGGTGGAGGGGGGAAGAGGGAGGGGGAGGCCGAGGATGAGATGGAGGGATGGGGTGGAGAGGTATATGAGAGAGGGGGGTGTGAGTTGGGAGCAGGGCAGTGAAATGGCGGGGGACAGGGCGACTTGGAGGCGATTTGTTTGTGGTCACCCCAAACGGGATTGAGGCGTCTGGCAATAGATAGATAGATAGACTTCTTAAATTTTAAGAAGAAAATTTCGTGAATATATTATTAGTCTTTTAAACATTAATTTTCGTGCAAACTGAATAGAGAGGTAAGTAAAGTGTTTCTTGTTAAATTAATGATAACCCCATGAATCAGTGGCATCATCATCTCTCTCTCTGAAATTCCATACAGAGTACCAGAGTAGGATCACTATTTACTGTCCTGCCGATATATCTCTACAGTTTTACAAGGGGATTTAAAAATAAACGGCCTGGTGGTGGTGGCAGGGGATAAAATTTTGCGATACCAGTCTCTAATCTGCTGCCATTCCCAACAGAACCTGAGCATAATAGACGAGAAATTAGCCCAGGTTGATGCAGCAATTCTTAACTCAAAATTGCCCCAAGAACAGCTTTCTGAAGTTTGTCAAACATTTCATGCAACACCCTGTATGGGAAATTTAGATAAAATATTGGTGATATAATTCCCTAACTGTGTGCCATTCCCAACAGAATCTGAGCAGTCTAATGAGTCCACGCTTTGAAGGTTGGGTTGAAACAGGGATGTGTCATGTCTCCATGGTTGTTCAATCTGTACATGGATGGGGTAATAAAAGAGGTACAAGGTAGGGTAGTGGATGTTGGAGTGGCCCTGGTGAGAGAGGGTAGTGTCTGGAAACTCCCTGTACTGTTGTTTGCAAATGATACTGTGTTGTTGAGTGAAGACGAAGGAGAGCTACAAGGATTGGTGGATGAGTTTGGGAGTGTGTGTAAGAAACGGAATCTAATGGTGAATGTAGGGAAGAGTAAAGTGATGGTCTCTGAGAGAGGTGAAATAAATGAATGTGCAGCGAGGTTGGATGGTGAGGAATTGGAAAATGTGAGTACGTTTAAGTACTTGGGTAGTGTGATGAGTAAGGATGGAGGTTTGGAGGGTGAAGTGCTTGAAAGGGTACAGCAGGGAAGAAAGGTTGCTGGTTCTTTGAAAGCAGTGATAAGAAACAGGGAAGTGAGCATGGAATTGAAAAAGTTACTACATGACAGTATTGTGATACCAACTCTAACGTATGCAAGTGAAGCTTGGACGTTGTTGGAAGGACACAAGTCAAGAGTGAGAGCAGAGAAAATGAGTTATTTAAGAGGAGCCTGTGGAGTCACATGGAGAGACAGGCTGACGAATGAGGATATAAAGGAGCGTTGTGGTGTGGATGTGGATGTGATAGGAAGCGTTAGGAGAACACACTGAGGTGGTTTGGCCATGTGGAGAGGATGGAGGGTGAAAGACTGACGAAGAGAATGTATGTGAGTGAGGTGGAGGGGGAAGAGGGAGGGGAGGCCGAGGATGAGATGGAGGGATGGGGTGGAGAGGTATATGAGAGAGGGGGGTGTGAGTTGGGAGCAGGGCAGTGAAATGGCGGGGGACAGGGCGACTTGGAGGCGATTTGTTTGTGGCCACCCCAAACGGGATTGAGGCGTCTGGCAATAGACAGAGATAGATAGAAGATTAAATAACTAAAGCTAACACTGATTTGAACTAATACACATCTGGTTCACAGGTCATGCTGGAGTCAGCTGCCTTGTTGCTGCTTCCTTGCCACACTGGTCATACCCTGCTGAAGTTTGGTCTGCCCTGCCGTGAGAAGCCTGACGGTGGTGTGGTGTCTTCCCCTACTCTGAGATGCCTGGTGGTGTGGTGGTGGTGGCGGCGGCGGAGGAGGCAGGGTGTCGTGTCTTCCCCAGCCGTGAGATGACTTGCTGCTGCTGCTGGTGATCTGCCCTGACCTGCCGAGAGAAGCCTGGTGGTGATGGTGTGATCTGCCTTGCAAGTCGGGTCGCTCCCCTCCAGGATGTTCTGTGGACAAATGCTACTTTTGAATGCATATTTTATATTGCTGTCTCTGTTAATGTATTCTATACTGAAGTGTTAATAATGAAAACTTAAATTTTCTGTCTTGTTTCATTACCTTTTAAACTGGGGCTTTGACTTAATATAGGTGATAAGTATATTGCGCTCTGCAGTCTTGTGTGTTGTGGGGACGGCTTTTGTGATGAGCTAAGACATTCTGATCGCTTCACCAAATTACTACTCAGCCTTGTGATCGTGGACATAAAAGATTATACAATACAATGATATACAGCTAAGCATAAAAAAGGTTATGGGAATTCTCCACCATGCAATCAGTGGACCTAAATTAAAGCCTATATTATAAAGCTAAGCCTGAAGAGGGTTGTGGGAAATAGATAATGATGCAGGGTAGACACTGGTAATGTTCACTGAGCCGTGCCCGCAACACACAAGAACTGGGTGGCGTAATATATGGACCACCTTGTATAATGAGAGGCCGTAAGTGTGTGCTGACTCACAAACTTGCCACCAATGCCCCGTCTTAACTATTATTGTGTCTTGTAGGAAGCACAAAGAAAACAGGCCACAGAATACCTCCTTGTCTCTCGTTCCTCCTACACAAACATACACGCCTTTCACTTTAACTTGACACAGAGTTTCATTTAAAGCATATGAGAATGTCACGCAGATCAGTAGCAGAAACAGCCAATACTACAGCCCAACATCCTTTCCACGGCACTCATTCGCGACTATAATACCATCATATTCTAGTGATAACTATCGCTACTACTCGGCAAACCGTATGGAAACTATAAGTATCTGTTTATCCATCTTTCTATAGCCAGACGACTTAATCCCGTAAGAGGTGGCCACAAACAAGTCGCCTCTATGCCACCCTGTCCCCCGTCATTATGCATCACTCCCCCTAATTCACACCCTCTCTCATATACATCCCAACTCCATCCTCCACTTATAAGTAATACATTAAAACAACCGTGAATTACTGCCGCACAAGCTGAGCCGTAATCATATCCAACACAAACACGAAGGAGCTTTAAAGAACAGAAAACAATACCTTGATAGCAGAAGACACTAAGACCACAAGTACTGACAGCCTACACCAAGAAACATAACTAATTTCAGTCAGAGACCAAGTGAATATGAGAGGCACACAATTCATCACTTCAGCTCATCCGTCCCACCTTTGTAACCATATGTTGCATCATCCTCTCCACAAACAAAATCGAACAACCGCCCAACACTACA
>NC_136996.1:33575657-33589578 GCF_032717465.1 Coenobita brevimanus
CCCGCACCCACACTCTATAGCCTCACACTTGTATTTACAATGCGTTTTTCCTGGATGTATATGTAGATCACTATGTATAAGTTTTATGTGTGTACAAATGTATTACTGTTTGTGACCTCTGTTTCCTATTCCATTCACCGATCTTGTGTACGTGAATATGTATATACGTATAAGAACATAAGAACATAAGAAGAGAGGATAACTGCAGTAGGCCGGTTGGCCCATGCTAGGCAGCTCCTAGAAGAGTAACTGAACTACTAGAATGAGATAAGGATAGCAAAGAAGAAGGCTCTCCCCCGCCCTCCAAACCCTCCAGCCGAAGCCGGCAGGAAAAAGTCAGAAAGAACACCACGCCGTATAGAAAAACTGGCGTGGACATTTTACAGGAAAGTGTGAAAGGAGAATAGAGACTATCATAGTGTAACCTGAATGTTCAAACAAATTCCATGTAACTACATACAACAGCACTCTTTATACTCACTGTACAGTACCCATTATATCCCAGTGTCCTCATTTGAGGACACCTGAAAAAATATTATTTTATTACTCAATTAATGAAAACACTGACGAAAAAGCAAACAAAAGTAATATTTCAGTGGGTTTTCACCAACATCAAGCAAAAATTAAGTTTCATTGACATATTCTTAAGCGATTTCTTGGTATCTAAAGTTGGTTGAAAATGGTGCTTCAAAAATGTTTGCATACTAAGAAGCACACTGAATACTACAAAGCCCAAATCATCTATGTTCATCCTGTCGCATGTTGTTAAGTGGATGGCCTACCATATGCATCATAACTGAATTCATTTTTTTCAGTACACAAGAGCACAACCATGTTAGAAAATGCTTGTCCTCAAATGAGGACACTGGGATAATATAGTAATATTACGTGTTCTTACATGTCCCAGCCTGCAGCATCCAACGACGCTTTATTTCTGCATAGATCGTCACAGACAGCATATTTGCCATCTCTCAAGGTTAGTAAAGAATGATGGTAGTACAGTTTAGGTGTAATATGCTTTTATGAACCTATGCACATATAAGTATTCGGTGGTCAAAGCATTTCAGTACTTCTATTTTTTTGTTACTTTACTTTGTTACAGATGGCGAAAGCAAGACTTTCTGCAATTACACTGGAACAAGCACTTGAAATTTTGAATCAACAGGATGACGAGGAAGCTAATTATGAAAAAGCTGATGTGGTTATTGTTCCACCAGATGTAGATGAACAGACTGATGAAGAGGATGTCAGCGAAGATGTTATTGGTGAGATGTCTGTTCAAGATGTGCCAGGTTCCGTAGAAGTTCATATTGAGCAAGTGCCAGCTGAAGAACATGCTACAAACAAACCTGGTTCAGGTACATCATTCAGACAAAAAAAGAGAAAATTTTGTGCCTCTGAACTCATTTGGAAACACAAAGATCCCCAATATACCGAGGTCAAAGAGCGTTCTCAACATCATAGTGACTGCTTGCAGAAAATGAAAGAAAACCTAGAGAATTTATCATCACTTGAACTGTTTTAGAAGTTGCTAACTCCCTGCATCTGTGAGCATCTGTGAACAATTACAATGCCTATATGGGAGGTGTAGATCACCATGACTGGTTGGCTGGAAAATATGCAACCTCTCTGCGGGGAAAGAAGTGGTACTGGCCCCTCTTCATACGTTTGTTAGAAATGATAGTTATAAATGCTTGGATTATCCACAAATTCCTGTATGAAGGAAAGGAACAGCTTGATTTAGTGAGCTTCAAAAGAGCAATATGTGTGCCATATCTGAAGCTTGGTGATGCAGGTGGGAAAATAGGAAGAAAAAGCAATACCCCTGGTCTGTCTACAAAACTAGCTGATCTTCGGTATGACGGAATGGACCATGTTATTGCAAAGCGCCAACAGCAAAGATGTTGCCAAAGAAAACCATGTTCAAAGAAACCAAGAACTTACTGTGTCAAATGCAATGTAACACTTTGTGTAGAATGTTTTGCTCAGTATCACAAAAAGTAAATATACAGAAACCAGCTGTTCTTTTTTCTCAATTTACTTGTCTTTTGGAGATAGCATGTTATTTAGTTTCAGCACAATTTCATTCTTATACATGCATTTTTATGTAAATACACAGAAGCGAGCTGTTCCTTTTTTTAGTTTACTTGTCTTTGGAGATTGCATTTTATTTAGTTTCATCCAAATTTTAGTCTTATGCAAGGGTTTTTATGTTTCTGTTATTTAGAGAAAGTATGTATTACTTTGTCTCACTGTCCTCATTTGAGGACAGCTTATTATTAGAAGATTATATTATATTGTCCCAGTGTCCTCTTTTGAGGACAGCTTATTCTAAGCTTACTGAAGGAAATAAAGTACTGTAACAAGCATGTCTTATCTTAATTCATTCTATACAATAAGAATTTCATGAAAGTGCCCGAAAAATCTTCATTAAAAAAAGTTGGGATATAATGGGTTAATACATGTATTACTGTATATAAGATTACTAATTAGTCCACTTTAAAATTATTGACCAATCACACGGACAGTATATTGTAATCTAATATAATACATTAATAGGCTCGGGAAGATGACTACCTAAGTATCATCTTCCTTTTGAGATATTGTACAACTACTATTTTTATATGTACAGGATTGTGTATCTCAATAAATGTATCAAATTCAATTCCTCTTCCCTAGGCTACTCGGCTATCACTATGAAAACACACACACACACACACACACACACACACACACACACACACACACACACACACACACACACACACGCACACACACACGACGCTTAAGTAATAAAACAATGTGAAGTCTCTATTTATCTATCAGTGCCCAGCAGGGGCGCACCAAGGAATTTTCTAAGGGGGGGTCCCCATTTGCCAGTTTCCTGAAGTTTACATATAAGTTTTATAGTTCTAAGTTGTATATATATATATATATATATATATATATATATATATATATATATATATATTCTGATAAAAATAGATTTTTTGGTAGGTCGTCAGTTATTTAAAAAAACGTGTTTGTGTGTGGGGGGGGGGGCAAAAAACTAGGTGAAGAGAGGGGATGGGGATGGATAGGAAGGCAGGAAGGATGATGTTTTGAGTTCAGGGGGGGTAGGTCTGCATGCTAGAGAGAGAGAGAGAGAGAGAGAGGTGAGGAGTGACCACTTGTCCCCTGGGAATGACCAGCACCCCCCCAGGCCTTCTAAAATTAGAAGGCCTCGTCGGTGGGGGGGAGGGTAAGCCGTGACGTACTAGGAGTAGGTAGTGTTGGGTCAGCTATGGTCGGGAGAGGTCACGCTGTGTGTTCAGTGACAATAAGGACAGAAAAACATTGTATTATATATTGATATTTACATTATTTGTATGTTTTATTAAGGTAATAATGCCTTACATGTGTTGTGTTCCCAGATGTAAGGGAAATTATAAAAGTGGAACAAAAGTAATTTCCTTCCCGCAAGATAAAGAACTTGCCTCCACGTGGCTACGTGCCATTAAGCGCGACCAGTTCACTCCAAATCGCAACAGCAGGGTAAGTACAACATTATTTTCTGTTCATTATTATCAGAAAAGTGTAGAGAGTACAGTGAGAAGCTTTAAGTCATCGTAGTTGTACTGAATATAAGAAAAATGAGGCCTTAGCCATGCTAGGGTGTAGGACCAAAGCCATTACACAGACGTGGCTGGAGCTGGATAAGAGAGGAATATATAACCCTTCATTTTTCCTACATATCTCCACAGCTTTCCTCTATAAAGAAACTGAATCGAATTCAAACGAAATCTGCATTACCTTGTTCACCCCGTATATAAGAGGCCCAATATAATACCTCCAGTATACCATCAATATAACACCCCAATACACAGTAAGATTCTAAGTGTAACACCCCAATATACTACCAATATTACAGCCCCAATATACCATCAATGTAACACCCCAATATACCACTAATATAACACCCCAATGTAATACCAGCAATATAGCACCCCAATGTAATACCAGCAATATAGCACCCCAATATACCACCAATATAATATCGCAGTATACCACCAATATAACATCACAATATACCACCAATAAAACATCACAATATACCACCAATAAAACAGCCCCAATATACCACCAGTATAACAGCCCCAATATACCACCAGTATAACAGCCCCAATATACCACCAGTATAACAGCCCCAATATACCACCAGTATAACAGCCCCAATATACCACCAGTATAACAGCCCCAATATACCACCAGTATAACAGCCCCAATATACCACCAGTATAACAGCCCCAATATACCACCAGTATAACAGCCCCAATATACCACCAGTATAACAGCCCCAATATACCACCAATAAAACAGCCCCAATATACCACCAGTATAACAGCCCCAATATACCACCAGTATAACAGCCCCAATATACCACCAGTATAACAGCCCCAATATACTATACCCTTTCTCAGGAAACATGAAGGAGAGAATTTTACAAAGCCTTTGCCAAAATCGGATCACGAGTGACCGTGTGAAAGATTAAGAGGTCCCCTCGAGATACTGGACCTTCCTCCTTCCCTCTTCCATTTTCTTTCCTCTACACACACACACACACACACACACACACACACACACACACACACACACACACACACACGACGCTTAAATAATAAAACAATGTGTAGCCTCTATTTATCTATCAGTGTCCTGATATCGGTCCATATGAGGAGGGATGGAGGATGGGAGTGGCCTGGGTCGTAAGGTGGGGAGAGTTAGGGTAAGGAAGCAATGAAATAGCCATGAAAGATGAAGACAAATTATTTTATTCTATTTTATTTTTATTATTATTCTTTACGAAAAAACATAAACTGATTTACAATACTATTGCTGATCGAAGGATCAACAGTAGCATTTCCTTTATAAATATTCATTATATTCTAAAATTTACATTGAAAATACAGTCTCTCTCTCTCTCTCTCTCAGTCACTCGATATTCATGTCTCCCTCATCTAAACCTTCTTCACTGGTGGAATCCCCCTCCCCCCATCCCAGTAATCCGATCCCTCCTCTTCCCTAGGCTACTCGGCTATCGCTACGAAAACACACACACACACACACACACACACACACACACACACACACACACACACACACGACGCTTCAGTAATAAAACAATGTGAAGCCTCTATTTATCCATCAGTGCCCAGCAGGGGCGCACCAAGGAATTTTCTAAGGAGGGGGTCCCCATTTGCCAGTTTCCTGAAGTTTACATATAAGTTTTATACTTCTAAGTTGTGTATGTGGACAAAAAGCTAGGTGAAGAGAGGGGATGGGGATGGATAGGAAGGCAGGAAGGATGATGTTTTGAGTTCAGGGTGGGTGGGTCTGCATGCTAGAGAGAGAGAGAGAGAGAGAGGTGAGGAGTGACCACTTGTCCCCTGGGAATGACCAGGCCCCGCCCCTCTCTCTCTCAAGGTTCAGTAGTAGTGAATAATAATGTCAATGCAAAGTCTAACTTAACTGTGATATAAGTATTATAAAATAAATAAAACATTGGAATATATTTATTGAGAACAACTACAAGAAGTCCCCTCGAGACGTCAGCATGTGGAACTGTCATTAATTCCCTGTGGGCCAATTAACGTTCACCTTCATACATGTCTACACTCTTCTGCCACAATATTCGCCATAGATTCCACAATATTTCTCCTCATCTTTACTCTCCAATACAAAGCATACCATTAGTCATGATAATGATTGCACACACACACACACACACACACACACACACACACACGAGAGAGAGAGAGAGAGAGAGAGAGAGGGTAGATGGGGGAGGGAGGAGGGAGACAAGAAAGGACGGAAGCAGAGGTTTAGAGAGACAGTCAGTCAGGAGGTGCTGTGACCTGAGATGCCAACTTACAAATTCTTGATGACAGGCGAATCAAGCTCAAAAAAAAAAAAAAATAAAATAAAAGGAATAATATGCTATCAAATCTAAATATACAACGAATAACTGGTCCAATATTTTTCGTTTATTTTTAGCGCTTTGTAACTCAAAAAAAAAAAAAAAAGTTGCATCCAAAAACAGGAACCACAGTTCATATTGATCTGTGAGCATAGCGGGTCACTTATACCCATTCGTTCATTGTGTGTGTGTGTGTGTGTGTGTGTGTGTGTGTGTGTGTGTGTGTGTGTGTGTGTGTGTGTGTGTGTGTGTGTGTGTGTGTGTGTGTGTGTGTGTGTGCGCGCGCGCGCCTCATGCCCTCAGGCCTTGTCCCAGGCCAGCCTGTATTCCCACAGGTCGTTAAATCAGATGCCTTCGGCCTTTGACAGTGACTCTGGAGTAAAATAGACGATATTCTATATTCGTTTTTCCTGAGACTATATATGACATGGTATAATAGGTTGGCAGAGAAATGCGCCAAGACTGCGTTGTCTAGGAAACTATTAAAGCCACAACAGATCTATGGAGATCATTAGAAACCTAGTAAAAAAAATAATAGGAGTTACTTCTCAAAATTTGCCGCGCCAGTTCTGATAAAAGGAAAATAAACGTACCAAACTGAGCACCAGAACCGAGTTATTTTAGTTTTAAAACTACTGCTGATCTGTTCAGACAGCTGGAAAACTTATGAAGAAGCAATTGATACTAAAGTTAAATAGACTTAGCTTTTAACATCAAGCGAGATGGATGGATGGACGGATGGGTGGATGTGGAATCGTGGATGCTTGGACCGATGGTAGAGTTCCTGCTATTTCGTCCTTCCACCTGCCGACAAAAATCATCATCAATATCATCATCATCATAATCATCATCATAATCATCATCATCGTAGCTGTCGTCCTCATTACCACCACCATCATCATCATCATCATTATTTACACCGTCATTCTCATTATCATTACCATTCTCCTCCTCCTCCTCATCATCATCATCATCATCATCATATTATCATCATCACCTACCTTTCTATCTATATCTGTTTATCTATAGCCAGAAGCCTTAATCCCGTAAGGGGTGACCACAAGCAAATAGCCTTCATGATGTACTGGCCTCTACCATTTAGCTCAAGTATCCCAGTCATATGTTTCTACTCTTTCCCTCCATCTCATCGTCGGTCTCCCCATCCCCCTCTACCCTTCCAACTCTACTCTTCTATATAGTCATTTTCTTATTCGCCATCCTCTCCACATGGCCAAACCATCTCGAAGTGTTTCTCTTAACGCTTTCGGTCTCATCCACATCGGCATCACAACGCTCCTTCATCTGCCCATTTGTCTGTCTGTCTCTATGAAACTCCACATGCTCCTCTCAAGTAGCTCATTTCCACCGCTCTCACTCTTGACTGGCGTCCTTTCAGTAAGATCCAAGCTTCACTTCCATACTTTAAAGTGGGAATCACAGCATGCAATGCCCTTTTTTTTTTTTTTAACACTTTCATCCTCAGTTCCCTCTTCCTAATCACTACTTTTTAGAGAACAAGCAACCCTCCTTCCCTGATGTATCATTTCTGTCACTTCATCCTCTAATCATCCATCCATATTCATCATATTACATAAATTCTTAAATGCACTCATATTCTTTCATTTACTGACTATGCAGCCTCACTGTGCATTCTGTAACCTCATACGTTGAGATGTTAAAGCATCACCACCATCAGCATCAACATCATTATCATCATCAATATCATCACCATCAGCATGTGACACACCACTGCATGATAAGGACCCTATCACCTTTCTTCACTCTGATCCACTGATTGTTAGCCAGTTCCGTCCTTGCTCGGTAGATCTGCATCATATGATCTCTCCATCTTGTTCTCTGTGCACCTCTTCTTCTCACTCCATCTGTGGCTTGCCATTCAGTTACGCTCGCTGTCCTTCTGTTATCTCTTCTGTGAAAGTCGTGACCTGAGGTGTGTGTGTGGAGTTACCTGGAAACAATATCAGAATTAATAGATGCGGGAGGTTCAGGCCCCTTAGGTTAATCTCCTTGGTGTGGTGTGGTGTGGTGTGGTGGGGGGGGGTTGTGGTGTGTGGGGAGGGTTATGTGGTGAGGGTTGTGTGGTGTGTGAGGGTGGTTATGTGTGGTGTGGTGTGGCAGGGTGGCTTTGTGTGGTGCGGTGTGGGAGGGTGGTTATGTGTGTTGTGGTGTGGCAGGGTGGCTTTGTGTGGTGTGGTGTGGTGTGGGAGGGTGGTTATGTGTGTTGTGGTGTGGGAGGGTGGTTTTCTGTGGTGTGGTGTGGGAGGAGGATTTTTTTTGTGGTGTGGTGTGGGAGGGTGGCTTTGTGTGGTGTGGTGTGGGAGGGTGGCTTTGTGTGATGTGGTGTGGTGTGAGAGGGTGGTTATGTGTGATGTGATGTAGGAGGAGGATTTTTTTGTAGTGTGGTGTGGGAGGTGGTTATGTGTGGTGTGGTGTGGAAGGGTAATTTTGTGTCGTGTGGTGTGGTGTGGTGTTGTGTGGGAGAAGGATTTTTTGTGGTGCGGTGTGGGTATATAGGTGATTTTGTGTGGTGTGGGAGTGTGATTTCGTGTCGTGTAGTGTGAGATTGGTATGGTGTGGTGTGATACGGTGTGGGAGGGTGGTATGGTATGGTGTGGTGTGAGAGGGTGATGGTGTGTGACAATGTGTGGGACTGGTAGAACGTAACTTGGCTTCACTATAATCACTAAAGCCTATATGAGTACAACACCTCTCATCCGAAAATGGTTTGTGAGAAGCAGACGGGCAGGGCCGGTCCTAGAGCTACTGTGATAAAATGTAGAAAATCATGTGTTGTATCCTTAAAATAAAAAAGAATATGTGAGGTTAATTCCTGCCTTTAAATAAAGACCAAAATATATGTATTACTTCACTCATATTCATCCACTTCCTAACGATACATAAAGAGACGGTGATCAGTGACTTGTGAAACCCTGTTATGTGGTCTATGGGATGTAATAGGCTTTTCAGAATATTGTGTAAGTGTCTCGTAATTGTATAGGTAAAAGGTCCTATGTTCTTGGCCTAATATTTACCCTTGAAATAAAACTATGAATGTGTGGAAATAATTCTGCCATTTGAATAACTATGGTATCATCAACCAAGATATACATACATGAACACAAGCGCGCGCGCACACGCACACGCACGCACACACACACACACACACACACACACACACACACACACACATGCCCAGTCACCAAAACATTTGAGGTTAAACGAAAAGGAAAGGATGATGTGACTCAGCCAGTGACTTGAAGATCATCGTCGTCGTCGTCATCATCGTCGTTGTCGTCTTCATCTTCGTTGTCGTAATCATCATCATCATCTTCCTCGTCGTCCTAATCATCATCATCATCGTCAGCAACATGTTACTGTCATCCCAACACTGCAAAAAATGTAGAACATATGTTATATCAGAGTCATCACCTTTATCATCATATGCATCACTGCCTTCTAATCAAATTGTAGAATTTGTACGGGGGTCACAACATCGTCATCATCATCATCATAACTGTCATCATCCCACCTGTTGCATAGAGTATATAGTTTCATCATAATCATCATCAACACTATAATCCAAGCTTAGTTAATTGGTACTGGAGTTTCAACATCACAATCATCATCATCATCATCATCATCATATTCATCCCATTTCTGTTAGTTCGTATAGAGGTTAGATCCTCACCGCTATCGCCAATAGTAGCTGTATTATAATCATCAGCATCATTACCATCACCATTATCATCAGCCTGTGACACACCACTGCAGGATAAGGACCCCTCTCACATGTCTCCACTAAGATGCTTTCGTTGGTAGCTTGTTCTGTACCAGCTCGATGGATCTGCGAGTATCATCTCTATCTTGTTCCCTGTGTGCCTCATCCTCTCACTCCATCTCTGGTCTGCCATTTAGTCACGCTGGCTGTCCATGCGTTACCTGTTCTGTGGAAGACGTGACCTAAGGACTGTGTGTGGACTGACCTGTAAACAAGAGGACAAATATACGTGTGTTGCAGCATCACTACTATTCCCTGTTCACTAACTTGGCGTAAAATTGCAATCTCTTTCTTAAATTTTGCGTTGTGACAAGGGGTTAACACTAGAATGGTGCTAGTCAGGAAGAAGTGGTATGGAAATGATGTAGAGCTGTAAGTCTGTCTATCTCTATCACTGAACTACCGGAAATAAGCTGCAAAAAACGACTATCTCGGCCTTGGTAAAATGAAGGAACACTACCACAATATATGCGTACGTGTATGTGTGTACGTGTGTGTGTGTGTGTGTGTGTGTGTGTGTGTGTGGTGCGAGGTGCCCGTGTGTTACCATGGCAACCTCCCGACACCATCACAGTTACATACACACATTTCCCCACCAGCAAGTTCCATTAGAGAGTACTGTGTGTGTGTGTGTGTGTGTGTGTGTGTGTGTGTGTGTGTGTGTGTGTGTGTGTGTGTGTGTGTGTGTGTGTGTGTGTGTGTGTGTGTGCATGCGCTTTAGGACAAAATAACTTACATACAATATTTTTTTTCCATCACATTGTCCCTCTGAAATCTGAATCGCACTTATCAGTTTACATTCAGGTCCCAAACTGGACTGTTGGGTGGACAGGGACAAGGGGGCAGGCAAACCTAGTCCACCAGTCTGATCGGCACGAGAATCAACAGGACGACACTCACACTGCTATTTCACTGGTGCTGAGACACCAAGATTGAGACGGTACAAGGCCGATTTGCCGTCAATTGCACACTGGTTATGACGTCATTATTGCACACGTTCTCGTTTAGTAACCAGGATGACAGGATGTATTGTTGGTATAACTACCATAAAATTTGGTATACTGTGAATACTGGAAGAGAGGGTATAATATTGTTAATGATGTCAGACCTATTATGATTCAAGTGTAAGGACGTTAAATGATTAAGAGAGTTAATAAATCAGAAAATGTTGATTAATAACAAGACAGGAGACAAGTATGTTTATCCACACCCAAGTTTTCTAGTATATCAACTGTACACGATTTACAACATTCTTTCGGTATTTCTTTAATATTACAAAGTAAGTGTGCACTGCTAATGGTTGCCACGAGTCTTGTAAATAATATATATATATATTTTTTTACGATATCGCCGGGTGGGTAGAGGTAGACTGTTAAACGACGTATTCTTCCTTGCTTTAAATGACAGTATTATAGACAAACGCTACATATTCGTTGGTTTAACTGTGAAGGGTCTGAATAACAATACATGTTAGTTCCCTCCAATTATGACAAAATCCCCCTTATTCCTACAAAATAACGTGAACAATTAGTGTGGAACGACGTCCGCCTGCCCACATCCATGCTCGTCGTTCATTTGTTTTTCCACATTAGCAGACGATTTTCCACAAAACGGCAGCACTGGACTACAAGGCCTCCTCATCTCCCTCACACTAACATCCCCCTTATCTCATCAGAATTACGTCTAGTAGCCTTATAGGTATTATTTCTTTGGGCCATGATACTTCCTGGCTGTAAGTGCGATATCCTTGTGTCCTAATGTAGTCACCTTAATGGCTTAAAACAGCAAATATCCAACTCTTACCTCAGGAGAATGATGCAACAGCAACACACACACACACTCGTCCTTCCACTGTCATACGGCCACTAGCAAAAGTAGCCAAGTAGCGACGCCTACCAAGACGAGAAACGTGTCCACCTACTTTCACAACCACTAGATGGTACCCGGGCCCTCTCATAGTAGGGGCAACTCTAGTATTTTATTCCAGGTACTGCTTGGCAATAGCATTCAGCTGATAGTGAGTCATACTGCTATAAGAGTGTTAATGCTGTCTCTATTAACTCTCTTGATCATACAGGTCTCTTTACCAGCGCTATCCAAAAATAAATTGTGTGTGTGTGTGTGTGTGTGTGTGTGTGTGTGTGTGTGTGTGTGTGTGTGTGTGTGTGTGTGTGTGTGTGTGTGTGTGTGTGTGTGTGTGTGTGTGGTGCGAGGTGCCTGTTTGTTACCATGGCAACCTCCCGATACCATCACAGTTACATACACACATTTCCTCACCAGCAAGTTCCACTAGAGAGTACTATATGTGTGTGTGTGTGTGTGTGTGTGTGTGTGTGTGTGTGTGTGTGTGTGTGTGTGTGTGTGTGTGTGTGTGTGTGTGTGTGTGTGGGGGGGTGGGTGTGTGGGTTGGTGGGTGGATGGATGTGTTGTGTGTGGAGTGTGGGGGTTGGGGATGAATGGTTTGATGTGGATGCTGTGTGTGTGTGTGTGTGTGTGTGTGTGTGTGTGTGTCTGTGAGTGGGTGGGTGAATGTGTTGTGGGTGGGGGGTGTGTGAGGTACTGCAGTATTGTGGGTGGTCAGTGAGTGGTGCGTTGTGGCAGGGTGGTATGAGGCGTGGGTGTGTATCATAGTGTAACCTGATTGGTTATGATCATATGGTATGTTGACAGACATTGTCTATTACCAAACCAATACCGATTTCCACTGAAACGGAACAGGTGTTCTATCCTGTATGGTAGCAATTAAGACACAGACTTAAGTCTGCATATGACAGGTTCGTCATGTATCACAGACATTCTATAGTCAGCGTAGTCTAAAGTCTACTCTAAACAGTATTACTTTTGATCTATTCTCATCTTCTAACTCTGCTAGAGCATTCCGATTTGCCCAAATCAAGCCCGAAGATGACCCTGTATCTCTCATCGTCAGTCTGATCATCAAACAGCCATCATCTTAACCCTTACTAAAACTTAGTTCCAACATTCATACAATATACCTTCGTAAAAAATCGACACCAACTCCAAACAACCACCCCTCTAATTACAGATCACCTACCTCTGCTACACCCGCTCTAACCATACAACCCCCTACCCAAGCCAACTTGACTCAGAAACCTCCATAACGCTACACTCACAACTCCTAACCTCAACTAATCCCCAACCTCTACCTAAAGAATCCTAAAACCATCCAGCTGAAAGTGTAACAATACCTAATGAACCATAACCTGCCCTACTAATACCTTTTCATTCTGCTATATCTAGTTGCTAATCAGACCAAACCCTGCCCAAAGTGACCTAACCTAACATTCGATCGGCTATAAATTCGCTAAAAAAAAAAAAAAAAAAAAATTTGCTGCCTGAAAGTCTACGGGTGTCACATTCCAAGTTTCGCCTGTTAAGTGAACTATAGTCTGACAGATCGAAACGTAGGGTTTTGGTGGAGTCACCCCCTCCCTGCACTGTTGCCACGTTTCCGAGCTGACCTCTCCATCAGCGATGACCTTGACACTGTTTCCCTCTTGTGATCTCCGTTTTTCTAATACCCCCTATACCCCTGCCACCAACACCCCCTATACCCCTACCCCCAACAACACCCCCATCAACAACACCCGCTATACCTCCACCACCAACACCTCCTATAAATATAGACCCCCACCATCAACACCTGTATAATAATTAGCCGTTGATAATTGCTATACTTTTATTGAGAGCATACATTCTACCCTATTGCTCAAACTCCCTAATCTTACAATCCCATCTGTCTTAATCCTTCCCACTGCCTTCGTTCCTAAATCCCTTAATTGATCTATTTTTAACCTAAGTGTCCCCACACCTTTTAAACCATTTACCTCTCTGTCACTATTCTCCACCATATGTATCAACTTGTATTATATTGTGTATAGAACTTTCATACTGTATGCTGTACTACTGTATAATGTATAAGAATACCCACTGTTTAGTGGAAATAAAGTTTTATTATTATTATTATTATTATTATTATTTCTCTCTCTCTCTCTC
Organism: Coenobita brevimanus; assembly: GCF_032717465.1. Lineage (NCBI taxonomy): Eukaryota > Metazoa > Arthropoda > Malacostraca > Decapoda > Coenobitidae > Coenobita > Coenobita brevimanus. Next base: position 33,589,430 of record NC_136996.1, read on the forward strand.
TCTCTCTCTCTCTCTCTCTCTCTCTCTCTCTCTCTCGCTAGATTTTGTTATGTGTCATCCATGGTTTTTTACTTCCATTTTTATGTATGGATTATAATTTTGACTTTATTTCCGCACCACCCTTGAGGTAAAAGTCACGGCGCGTTTTT
>NC_136996.1:33589678-33592178 GCF_032717465.1 Coenobita brevimanus
ATAAAGACGTAAGGAAATTTAGTTTCCCAAATAGAGCAATAATTGACCAGTGGAATGCACTACCGAATGAAATAGTGTTTGCCAAAACGTTTCATAAATTTAAGGAAATGTATGATACAAATGGTTTAATACACGGGACTACGAGCTTTATTCATTCCTATAAAGATACAATTAGGTAAGAACACACACACACACACACACACACACACACACACCGTACAGGGAACCTCTACAAATGGTAAGAAGCAGACAAGAAACATTCAGATATTATGGATCTACAGTAAGAAGTGTGAACGTCGGGGGTAGGGTTGCGAGAGGCAGACCGAAAAAGACCTGAGACGAGGTCATAGAGTGTGACCTCAGGGATAAGGGACTGAATAGGGAGGCTGCCAGAGATCAAGCAGCGTGGAGAGCCATCATGTGACCAAGGCTGATGCATGCAATCTTATTGGAGCTTTTATAAAAGATACGATACGATCACAGTACAAAGCAACTGATTAAGCAGGAAATAACTTAGTGTAGAATCCGTATGCAGTACAGATATCGCTGGGAAATAAGCCAGGAAAGATGTGATAAACTGTAGATTAGCTGGAAAGACTGGAAAACACAATGCACTGAGTGTCCACATATAGAGCCACATGGAAATTTATATTAGACCACCGCCATTAAGAAATAAAAGTACCTTTGAACATGAGGCAACGTAAGAACAAGAGAGAGAGAGAGAGAGAAAATAAAAACGAAACGACAATGGACGGTATAAAGATTCGTCAAAGTTACATAAGGGTCCCCTACATTTTGTGGGAATTTTCTTTATTGCAAGCCCCGCCCCCAATGCGGCGTCTACCTGTCTGCCTCAACCCATTTAAAACCCCCATGCCCAGTCAGCGACCCTCAGTGTCGCTCTTGGTGGTGGGGTGTATATCTGCTTCGGTTAGCCATGGCGCCGGGCCGTCTACCTCTTCACCAGCCATCACCGCCTCAGTTACCAAATGTTAGGTGGGGGGTGTATATGTGCGCCGCTCAGCTCCGCGGCGGCTGTCTGGTTACACACACAGGGTACCAATGCACACCAGTCTCGCGTCATGGCAAGGGCGGAACATGTTCGTGTTTCGCTGAGGGTTCACTTAAGCACCAATAGTTTATTTATTACTGACCCTTTTATTAATCAACTACTTAGTTCACACCCTGCAATTCACTTAAGACTCTAAACCACCCCTACACCCATTATCAAGATCACGGCAGCCACGTAATAACCCGCCATCCTCATATCCAGCACCCCTGCCTCAGATCCTGACCCCCCCATACTCCCCTTCCTCCACCCCTCCCCTTTCCTTATCCCCCTACCCAAGCCCCCCAGGGCTACAACACCTTACCCTAACACCCGTATCCTACATCCTACCCAGGCTCCTGGAGCCGGAAAAATCAGATGAACCTGAGAGGCAGCCAATAAGCTAATGCTTGGCAGAGAAAGCCGTAGCTATTCACTCCTCCCGTCCTTAAGTAACAACACAGTGCACGTGCGAGACCCCCCCCCCTTCCAAACACCAAACACACGCACGTTGGGTTAAGCCCCGACACTTTTTCTCTTAGTCTAAATTCTTCCTCTCCTACTTAAAACACACACACACACACACACACATGCACCTAACACAATGCAACCAGGACCAGAGCTCTCAGTAAGGCCGGGAGTTTAAACTAAGGCCTATTTCCTGCCACCACGTGTCGTCGCCCTGGTTGCATAACACTCATCACATATACACAATCATTCTTTACCTTCCTTCCTTTCCCCCCCTTTTCTATACGTCATTATTATTATTATTATTATTATTATTATGTGGGCCTGACGTTGTGCGGTGAATGCAAGTCCCGCTCTCACTGGTAGGTCTTCCCATGCTTGACTTCCAAGTCCACTGATGATCACGGTCAGTAGGACCTGTAAAAAGGGTGAACTTTTATTTTAGGTATTCTATAGGCCTATCCATAATATTAGGTAGAGTCTGTTACCTGTCCCGTAGATCTTAAACTATAGGTTTTTCTTCCTCCTTCGGCATCATCAATCGAATCAGCCACCGCACCTTCTTCTTGCTCTTCGTGCAAGCTCTGCACGCTTCGTGTACTTTCCTCTGTTTCCTGCAATTGTGAGGCGTTTCCTTCGTCCGCTCTTTCTACGTCTAAAATATCTCTCAGTTCATATTTTTGCACTTCCTCTGGTGGGAGAGGATCCTCATGGAGGGGATATGCTCTCCGCACATTACCATTCACTGTCTCGTCTAAATTATCTTCGTGGGCAAGCCTGACTCTGTCTGTGTGGACTTTCATGACTCTCCCCGTGTTTATGTCTACCAGTTTTACTATCACATCACTAATTTTCCCTTTCACTCTAAAAGGTCCATCATATAGAGGTTGAAGTTTCTTAGGCTCTCCTGGCTTGGGAATCTTTCGTACATAAACCCTATCTCCTGTACGAATCTCTTTTACATTTGCTCTCGATGTCTGTTGA
>NC_136996.1:33597178-33705253 GCF_032717465.1 Coenobita brevimanus
AGATCTGCAGTAGCTTTTAACTTCTAGAATAACTCGGTTCTGGTGCTCAGTTTGGTACTTTTATTTTCCTTTCATCAGAACTGCCGCGGCAGATTTTGAGAAAAGTCCCTCAAGTAACTCCTATTATTTTTTTACTAGGTTTCTAATGATGTCCATAGATCCGTTGTTGCTTTAATAGTTTCCTAGACAACACAGTCTTGGCGCTGTTCTCTGCCACCCTATTATACCATGTCATATAGTGTTCTCGCTCGCTTGCCCTGTTCGCTCGCTCGCTTGAACAATAAATCACTGAAGAAATGGTGGTATAAAGCCCCTAAGCCGCCACAGTATTATAACCCTCGGTATGCAGTCCGTTTCCTGTGGCCTTGTAACTTTGTGTACCCGAAGCGCTTACAAAATAACTTGAAATAATTTTCCTTTCGTAACTATACTCGTTTCACTTTAACTTGGCCTGAGTTGTTGTTGTTGTTCTTGTTACATCTTAGGCTCCTCTGGATGTGAACCCTGTGTTATATTGAAGGATTGTCTGTGTTGTGGTGGTGTGGTGCAGGAAGTGAGTGGGTGTGCTGTGGTGTGGGGGTGCCACTTTGTAGTATGAGCACAGGGGATTGTATGTGTGTTATATTTTGTGTTAGTATTGTAGCAGGGAAGGTTGGTGTACTCGTGTCTCTGGGTTCGGTAGTGTCTGAAGGGTGTATGTCTGGTGGTGGCACATGAAGGATGCTGTTTGGTAGAAAGTTTTGGCTGGCTGGGGTGTCTGTGTGTTTATGTATGTGTTTGGTATAGAAAGTTTTGGCTGGCCGGGGTGTCTGTGTGTTTATGTATGTGTTTGGTATAGAAAGTTTTGGCTGACTGGGGTGTTTGTGAGTTTATGTATGTGTCTGGGAAGTGTAGAGTCGGGTGGAGGAGGGGATATGTTGCTAAGATAATCTGTGTAGTGTTGGACGGTTGTTCGATCTTGTTTCTTTGTGGAGAGGATGATGCAACATAAGGTTACAAGGGTGGGACGGATCTTGAGCTGAAGTGATGAACTGTGTGCCTCCCATATTCACTTGGTCTTTGACTGAAATTAGTTATGTTTCTTGGTGTAGGCTGTCAGTACTTGTGGTCTTAGTGTCTTCTGCTATCAAGGTATTGTTTTCTGTTCTTTAAAGCTCCTTCGTGTTTGTGTTGGATATGATTACGGCTCAGCTTGTGCGGCAGTAATTCACGGTTGTTTTAATGTACTACTTATAAGTGGAGAATGGAGTTGGGATGTATATGAGAGTGGGTGTGAATTAGGGGAGTGATGCATAATGACGGGGGACAGGGTGGCATAGAGGCGAATTGTTTGTGGCCACCTCTTACGGGATTAAGTCGTCTGGCTATAGATAGATGGATAGACAGATAGCTTATAGTTTCCATACGGTTTGCCGAGTAGTAGCGATAGTTATCACTAGAATATGATGGTAGTCACGATTGAGTGCTGTGGAAAGAATGTAGGGCTGTAGTATTGTCTACTTCTGCTACTGATCTGCCTGACATTCTGGTATGCTTTAAATAAAACTCTGTGCCAAGTTAAAGAGAAAGGCGTGTATGTTTGTATAGGAGGAACAAGAGACAAGGAGGTATTCTGTGGCCTGTTTTCTTTGTGCTTCCTACAAGACACAGTAATAGTTATGACGGGGCATTGGTGGCAAGTTTGTGAGTCAGCACACACTTACGGCCTCTCATTATACAAGGTGGTCCATATATTACGCCAGCCAGTTCTTGTGTGTTGCGGGCACGGCTCAGTGAACATTACCAGTGTCTACCCTGCATCATTATCTATTTCCCACAACCCTCTTCAGGCTTAGCTTTATAATATAGGCTTTAATTTAGGTCCATTGATTGCATGGTGGAGAATTCCCATAACCTTTTTTATGCTTAGCTGTATATCATTGTATTGTATAATCTTTTATGTCCACTGATCACACGGCTGAGCAGTAATTTGGTGAAGCGATCAGAATGTCTTAGCTCATCACAAAAGCCGTCCCCACAACACACAAGACTGTAGTGCGCAATATACTTATCACCTATATTAAGTCAAAGCCACAGTTAAAAAAGGTAATGAAACAAGACAGAAAATTTAAGTTTTCATTATTAATACTTCAGTACAAAATACATTAACAGAGACAGCAATATAAAATATGCATTCAAAAGTAGCATTTGTCCACAGAACATCCTGGACTTGCAAGGCAGATCACACTATCACCACCAGGCTTCTCTCGGCAGGTCAGGGCAGATCACCAGCAGCAGCAGCAAGTAATTTCACGGCTGGGGAAGACACGACACCCTGCCGCCGCCGCCGCCGCCGCCACCACCACCACACCACCAGGCATCTCAGAGTAGGGGAAGACACCACACCACCGTCAGGCTTCTCACAGCAGGGCAGACCAAACTTCAGCAGGGTATGACCAGTGTGGCAAGGAAGCTGCGTCAAGGCAGCAGACTCCAGCATGACCTGTGGACCAGATGTGTATTAGTTCAAATCAGTGTTAGCTTTAGTTATTTAATCTTCTATCTATCTCTATCTATTGCCAGACGCCTCAATCCCGTTTGGGGTGGCCACAAACAAATCGCCTCCAAGTCGCCCTGTCCCCCGCCATTTCACTGCCCTGCTCCCAACTCACACACCCTTCTCTCATATACCTCTCCACCCCATCCCTCCATCTCATCCTCGGCCTCCCCCTCCCTCTTCCCCCCTCCACCTCACTCATATACACTCTCTTCGTCAGTCTTTCACCCTCCATCCTCTCCACATGGCCAAACCACCTCAGTGTGTTCTCCTAACGCTTCCTATCACATCCACATCCACACCACAACGCTCCTTTATATCCTCATTCGTCAGCCTGTCTCTCCATGTGACTCCACAGGCTCCTCTTAAATAACTCATTTTCTCTGCTCTCACTCTTGACTTGTGTCCTTCCAACAACGTCCAAGCTTCACTTCCATACGTTAGAGCTGGTATCACAATACTGTCATGTAGTAACTATTTCACTTACATGCTCACTTCCCTGTTTCTTATCACTGCTTTCAAAGAACCAGCAACATTTCTTCCCTGCTGTACCCTTTCAAGCACTTCACCCTCCAAACCTCCATCCTTACTCATCACACTACCCAAGTACTTAAACGTACTCACATTTTCCAATTCCTCACCATCCAACCTCGCTGCACATTCACTGACTTCACCTCTCTCACAGACCATCACTTTACTCTTCCCTACATTCACCTTTAGATTCCGTTTCTTACACACACTCCCAAACTCATCCACCAATCTTTGTAGCTCTCCTTCGTCTTCACTCAACAACACAGTATCATCTGCAAACAACAGTACAGGGAGTTTCCAGACACTACCCTCTCTCACCAGGGCCACTCCAACATCCACTACCCTACCTTGTACCTCTTTTATTACCCCATCCATATACAGATTGAACAACCATGGAGACATGACACATCCCTGTTTCAACCCAACCTTCAAAGCGTGGACTCATTAGACTGCTCAGATTCTGTTGGGAATGGCACACAGTTAGGGAATTATATCACCAATATTTTATCCAAATTTCCCATATAGGGTGTTCCATGAAATGTTTGAAAACTTCAGAAAGTTGTTCTTGGGGCAATTTTGAGTTAAGAATTGCTGCATCAACCTGGGCTAATTTCTCTTCTATTATGCTCAGGTTCTGTAGGGAATGGCAGCAGATTAGAGACAAGTATCGCAAAATTTTATCCCCTGCCACCATCACCAGGCCGTTTATTTTTAAATCCCCTTGTAAAACTGTAGAGATATATCGGCAGGACAGTAAACAGTGATCCTTCTCTGGTACTCTGTATGGAATTTCAGAGAGAGAGAGATGATGATGCCACTGATTCATGGGGTTATCTTTAATTTAACAAGAAACACTTTACTTACCTCTCTATTCAGTTTGCACGAAAATTAATGTTTAAAAGCCCGATAATATATTCACGAAATTTTCTTCTTAAAATTTAATAAGTAAATGTTTAATTTGAAGTGTGACGTCACTGTTGCATTATGGGAGCAACGTTGAGAGATGCTGGAGATGAGTGAAGAATTTATTCTTTACGGTGTTAGTCTACTTCTTATTATGGTAATTCTTATGCCCATGTGTTTATCAGTGTTTGCTGTCATTATCGAGAGGTGTAGTCGGCTGATGCAAGTTGTAATTATTAGCTATAAGGATGATATACGGCGGTGTGTATCTCCAGGTGACCAAGATGTCCCTTTAAACTCGAGTAAGCAGTGCTACTTAAATCTCCTGATATTCACACCATCTGTTTAGGTTTTAAGGTCGAATGTGATCCTGTACATGGGCAGGCATAGTAGGTTAATTGGCTGGAAAAAATGAGGGGATGTGTGTAAAAACTAATGGGTAGTTTGTTTACATAGGGGATATAAACTCCGCGAGTCCCTTTAACTCTTGCAATCCCGTGATGCCCTTTTCAGTTTATTCATAGTGCCAGAAGGCAATTTTATTCAACTTATGCAAAGTCTCTGCTATTGCAGGAGTTCAGTGAGGCTGTGCCTAACCCCTACACTTCCAGAAGTCTATACAAAGCTAAATATAATCATGAGATGGCATTAAAAAAAAAAAAAAAAAAAAAAATCCCTGCTCTGTGAGTTAAACTAGTGAAGACTGAAGGTATTAACATGTGTAGGAGAGACACTGGATAAAGCCTGATTGGAGATATAGTATATTGAACTGGAAGGACTGCATACCTTACATCCTTCATTAGCCATTGCTGCTACCTTTAAATAAGAATTATCATACTGAAGGTAATTACTAGCAGCCTTCATTAACATATTACTGTACTGTAATTAGGAGAGAGGTTTCATAAGTGGATTGGAAGTCAGGAGACAGCAGGAATATACCATTACTGTTGAGGGGGATGAATTTGTGTGTAGGCTATGATATAGAAAGCATATCTCAGAATATGGATGTACAAGGTTAATCATATCTTGTATAGTACTTACACTTTCAGATTTGATAGCTTTTCCTTTTGTAATCTTTACTGAATGATGCAATCAGTTCATGATTAAACATTATATAATCTCAGACTTCATCTGTGTCATTGTAGTTGGCTCACCTTGACAAATTTTAGTCCTTCTGCTGCTTAGTTCCTGTATCTAAGTGGCAGAATAAGACAGTATTATGGTTTTGCATCCTCCCCATAGATCTTCATTGTGATTTGCATGATAATCTAGTCTTTATCTCTAGAAACAGCTCAGCATTCAAGGTGGAGAGATGCCAGGTTTTTGTCAGTTGAGGGTGGACATGTAGTCTAATATGGTTTGTCTTTATTGTTTTATGTATTCATTATTATTATTATTTTTTACTGTGGATCAAATTTAGCGATTCATCTCTTCCGTTTATAAATCGGTACAACAGATAGGCTTTCATTCTCAGAGTATGACCACTGAGTACTGTACTGTCTTCCTGTGCAGTGTATATTTTGTCATTTGTACTCTCATTATAAGTTTCATTAAAGAATTTGTATCATATGTTTAGTTTCTGTGTCACTCAGTGTGTTAAGTTTATGTAATATATGGTTAATTGTTTAAGTCCTGCCGTTCGAAAGCAGACTAAGTTGCAGTTTTTACTTTCTCCCTTTATATAAGTAGCAACTGCTCTATATTCTTTCCATAGCACTTGTTCATGATTAGCATTAAACTGCAGGCTTAGGTATTCCAAGTAGCTCAGGAAATTTCGAGATATCTCCTCCTAAAGCGACATTAATAGGTACATGAAAATTTAGTTTAGTCTGTGCATGTTGTTCAATTTCCCATTTTTTGTAACGTAAAGAAATAAAATACAGTAGAAGTTTTAGCCGGTATATGTATGGGGGCGCGGTAGCATGGTCAGCATAGTGCTGGCCTGCTGATCAGGAAGACCCGGGTTCAAGTCCCGGTGTGATAGAGGTTTCTTTAAAATGTGGCTGAGGGAAGTTTGCGTAGCAGGCTTTCCTTAAAACCACAAGGCCCCATACTTACACTTCAGCTTACATACACCAAGACACTTACACACACTACTACATACAAACACACATCAAGACACACACACACTACTACATACATACACACAGCCACCTTCACACAGTAGACACACACACACTACTACATACATACACACAGCCACCTTCACACAGTAGACACACACACACTACTACATACATACACACAGTACTACACACACACACCAAGACACGTACATAGCCACATCACACACACAGAGGGTGGGACAGACACACTACAGGCAGACAGCGAGGGACATATACAAAACACAGGGAGTGAGAGAGGAGGGGGTTTTATTAAAAAGTCCAATTTTGGTATACCTCCTGTGGCAAAATTGATATAGCCCCCCCTTTAATATTTTTTGGATATTTTCATTTAGTGCCCCCCAGGCCCCAGACCCACTCGGCTGAACCAATTGTCTGGCGTCAGCTGGAACATGATGCTAGAGTTATGTCGGTCGTGAGGGGGTTAATGGTGACGGTATTGACACTGTCAGGCTCCTATGACTCACTCAGCCGAACAAAATCGTCTGTCAGCTGGAATGGAATACTAGAGTTGTCCCAAGCACCAGAGGGTTAAGAGTCTTAACCCCCTGAGTGATGCTCGGGAGGGGGTGACAACATTCACATCAGAGTATACCCTCTGGTGCTCTGGGACAACTCTAGTACCCCATTTCAGCTGACTCAGACGATTTCATTCGACTGAGTGAGTCATAGGAGCCTGACAGTGTCAATACCGTCACCATTAACCCCCTCACGACCGAGATAACTCTATCATCATGTTCCAGCTGACGCCAGACAATTTGGTTCAGCCGAGAGAGGATCCTAGGATCCTGAGAGACACTATAACATCACAAACAAAATACAAAATGCCTTCCCTCCATCTTGAACGTACTATAATTCATTTACATTAAGTAAGCTCGTATTTTCGTATTTTTGCAGCTTATTTCATGTATCTTAGTTAAAAGAAAAAAATACTACGAGCCGGTGAATAAAACCAACACTTGTAGACGAAGAATATAATTACCAAACAGTTTCGGTGGACACTGCCACCATCTTCAGTGGTCAAGATAGTGAGAGGGAGTGACATACTGACTAAACAGGGGTTCCTTTTTTTGCGTGTGTGTGTGGATGGGTGGGGTAAAGGTGTGGTGGGGTGGGGTAGATTGTAAGAGGGGATTTACAAGGGGATTTTGGGGGGACAGTCCCGGACAGGTCAGGTGTAATTCCTATCTGGTCTTACCTGTGTCGTAGCAGGAAGGCATGTCTCTTCCTGCTACGACACAGGTAAGGTCAGATAGGAATTACACCTGACCTGTCCGGTAATGTCCCCCCAAAAATCCCCCTTGGGTTAATCCCCGCTTACAATCTACCCCACCCCACCTCACCTTTACCCCACCCTTTCACACACACACAGGCATACAAAGGAACCCTTGTATAATCAGTATGTCACTCCCTCTCACTATCTTGACCACTGAAGATGGTGGCAGTGTCCACCGAAACTGTTTGGTAATTATATTCTTCGTCTACAAGTGTGGGTTTTATTCACCGTCTTTGATTATCACGCAAGAGTGATTCATCCAGTCAATACTACGAGCTCTGTATCTTTTCATAGCCCTTCTTCGTGACTAGCATCGTATTCTAGTTATCTATAGTTACAACTGAGCATTCAAGTTGGAGGGATCACAACTTTAAGCAATTACAGTAAACAAACAAACAAAAAGCAAGTGTCGTCCTCTTGACCTCTCGTCTTCGCAGGAATGCAGCGGTTGCGCCATCTTGTGCGTGGAATGCGTGAAGTGCAGGCTCTTGAGTGGAAGGAGCACGGAGCCACGGGAGACTTAATAATATTCGCTAGTCAGCCAGTCTAAAAGCCTGGGACATTTGCCTGAAATAATAATAATAATAATAATAATAGAAATAACAACAAAACCACTCATATACATAATTCAATATCTTAGTCACTCGATCTGTCCATTCCGCCCCTTCAGTACGAGGACGCATTTCTGTAAGCTATTTTTTCTAACATGGGAGGTTCGATACGTTTGATTGAGCCTATCCATAAGACTCCTAAAGCTGAGTAAATGCCTCTGAAAGTTGTAAAATATAAAATATAAAACGTCTATATGATATAAAAACCTTTGTTCACCTCCGGGATTCGATCTGTGGCGCCTAGACCAAGTGCTGACGTCATGTTTACACTTTGCTACCTTCAGACGATTTCCTGGAGCTTAAAGAAACCCTCTCGGGATGATGGGACAGACACAATAACCCCTTCAGACAGAGAATGACTTAGTTACTTTGTTCTAGGTAACCGGACGATTTTATTCAGCTTAGGAGATCCCCTCGTAGTGAAGGGGTTGATGGTGACTGTATCTAACCCCTCCAGTACGAAATTTCTCTCCAGAGTTGAAGAAAATCGTCTGGAGGAAGAAAGATGAATATGGAAAAAAGTGTTAATGTGGACAATGAGTTAGATAAGACTGCTTTGGTTAAGGTAGGGTAGGGATGGGACGGTTGTGGCAGGGTGGGGTAGCGTCGGGTCGGTTATGGCCGGGTGGGGTAAGGTTGGGTTAGTTTTGGCAGGGCGGCGTAAGATTGGGCCGGTTTTGGCAGGTTGAGGTAGGACTGGGTCGGTTTTGGCAGGGTGTGGTAGGAATGGTTCGGTTTTGGCAGGGTGGGGTGGCGTTGGGTCGGTTTTGGGCGGGTGGGGTAGGATTGAGTTTTTTTGGGGCAGGGTGGGGTAAGGTTGGGTCGGTTTTGGCAGGGTGTGGTAGGAATGGTTTGGTTTTGGCAGGGTGGGGTAGCGATGGGTCGGTTTTGGCCGGGTGGGGCAGGATTGAGTCTTTTTTGGCAGGGTGGGGTAGGATTGGGTCGGTTTTGGCAGGGTGGGGTAGGATTGGGTCGGTTTTGACAGGGTGGGGTAGGGTTGGATCGGTTTTGACAGGGTGGGGTAGGGTTGGATCGGTTTTGACAGGGTGGGGTAGGGTTGGATCGGTTTTGACAGGGTGGGGTAGGGTTGGATCGGTTTTGGCAGGGTGGGGTAGGGTTGGATCGGTTTTGACAGGGTGGGGTAGGGTTGGATCGGTTTTGACAGGGTGGGGTAGGGTTGGATCGGTTTTGACAGGGTGGGGTAGGGTTGGATCGGTTTTGGCAGGGTGGGGTAGGACTGGGTCAGTTTTGTCAGGGTGAGGTAGGATTGTGTCGGTTATGACAGTATAGGATAGGTTTTGGTTGGTTTTGGCAGAGTGGGGTTTGATTGGGTCGGTTTTGGCAGGGTGGAGTTTGATTGGGTCGGTTTTGGCAGGGTGGAGTTTGATTGGGTCGGTTTTGGCAGGGTGGGGTAGGATTGGGTCGGTTTTGGCAGGGTGGGGGTAGGATTGGGTCGGTTTTTGCAGGGTGAGGTAGGATTGGGTCGGTTTGGACAGGGTGTTAGGACTCCATATTATAATTACAAATCATAATAGTTCCGTCATATCCAACGCCTATTTCACTCAGTTATACTACAGTGTCTCATCAGATTTGGGGCGATCTTCTCTACGATTTTTGTTCTTCTCCGCTTAGTTCAGTCCTTTAGTTCATTCATGACCTTTGGCTTTCCTTTTTATTTTTATTTTTTTTATGTGGTGGAGCGCAGGTGCACGAGGCTAGACCACCATTAGTCCAGAATATTTAAGGGTAGGCCACCAAACTACGCCCTGGTAACGTCTACACGTCAAAACATATGTCCACCTCTGGGACTTGAACCGCGGAGCGCTGGACGCAGAGCTCTCGGTTTGCGGATGTCACTTTTACTCTTTGCTAGCTTCTGACGATATCCTACAGCTTAAGAAAACCCTCTTAGGATGACGGGACAGAATCATTTAATCTTTCAAGCCGAGAACAACTTATTTACATTGTCCTAGCTGACCGCATGATTTTATTCAGCTTAGGAGATCCCCTGATAGAGAAGGGGTTGATGATGGCAGTATTTAACCCTTCCAGTTCGAAATTTCTCTCTACTGTAGAGGTGAAGAAAATCATCCGAAGGTAGAGAGAAGAAAACAGGAAAAGTAATGTAGTGGTGAAAGGGCTGTACAGGGGAGGGTAGGTTAAAGTAGGGTAGAGTTGGGTCGGCAATGGCAGGGTAGGGTAGGGTAGGCTGAGGTAGGCTAGTGTAGGGTTGAGAAGAGTAGGGTAGGGTAAACTGAACTGAATAAGTATATACAATAAAATCTGGCGATACAACAACCAGGGTCATATGCCGCCGGATGACAACGAGAATAAAAGCACTCGAAAGGATGAAATACACACACACACACACACACACACACACACACACACACACACACACACACACGCACACATACACACACACACACACATACACATACACACACACACACACACAAAATACAATTCATAATTAAAACAAGAAAAACACTAAAACACTAAGAACACTAAAACCACTGTAGGATATACTAAATTTTACACGGTAGTGCAGCTGCCTACACCAAGCAAAGGTTTCCCCCTCCACCACAACAAGCATCCTCTCCAAGTACCAACAGAAGACTACAATCCCTCTCCTGCCCGGTGCTCAGAGAGGTAACGATGGCACAATTCCCCAACAGTGGACACCATCAGCAAAAGCCGAAGAGTCAGGGGGACGAAGCATTCCACACAGAAAGTAGGGGGAGAGTCCTCCATTAAAAATCAATGAGAGAACCAGGAATGGCCCATTCGGAGCCAGCATAAAGCCGTCTCCCACCTGCATTCAGACCTCGGCAAATGAAGGGGCCCGTTTACCCACAAATATCACACATTTTGTTGGCCCCCACCGCATCCCACCTACTCTGCCAGTGGGAGCAAACAGTGAGTGGTTAGATGAATATCACTGAGCGAGGCAGGGGAGAGGTGAGGATGGGCGAGAGGCAGCAGCCTTTGCCAGAGCGTCAGCATGCTCATTGCCCACAATGGTACAAAACCACAAAGCAGTCCCTAGCAAGCTCAGCCATTCTAAAACACTGTAGACAACAAAAGAGGATTGGACAGGAAAACACAAAATGGAGATCGGCAGAGTCGCTAAACACTGTATAACAAACAGGAGGGAAGCTAAATATCAATTTGACTGCGAGTAAAATAGCAGTAAGTTCTGCGATAAAAGTAGATACGATGGGGGGAAGACTCCTACCACGAATGAAATCGGGAAATATAACACCCAAGCCTGTCCCCTCACGGGATTTCAATCCATCAGTACATACGAGAATCGAGACACTGTGAGAGGAAGCATGTTCTAAAAAAATAGCAAAGAGCCGCCTGTGAGGAAAGAAAGGCCCCTCTCTCAGGAAAGTAAACACACGGTTGCACCCCTGAGAGGAGCCAGGGAGCCATCCTTGGTACACGCACAGGACAAACAAGAAAGGTTGGAACATCCACATCCCCCGTGGCAGCCTTCACCCTGTACCCAAACGGATGTGGATAGCGAGGATACGGCGAGGCAGACACTCCCTCCGGAACAGAGCCAACAAAATCTTCCTGAACTTTAGCAAAGACGGTGACACTAAGGACACTAGTTTGAGGCACTCCCTCCTCTTGAGGATATGAGGGAAACAAGGTGGCACCAATATGGAAAAATTCCATAATCAGTAAAGGCAACCTACCACGCAAACCAAGATGGTGACCTGCAATACCTGGCTTGTGAAACGGTAGGACAACAGCCCCCCGCCAAGAAGCAGGAGTGGACGAATCTCTCCAAATTCTATTTATAAGACTCAGGAGGAAGGACACTGCTTCATCATCCAGGTACCTCAGCACTGCATGGGGAATATTATCGACTCCGGAGAAGTGTCATGACAGGGAAAGGGTAGACCAAAGTTTACAACAAGACAAAGGAATGTTGTAAGTCTCTCCGTCCCCAGAACGGATGTCCAACACCTTAATCTCCTCCACCTCCCTAAGGCTGGCAAAAACCGAAGAACGAGTATTCCTACAGGAGACCTCAGCGGTAGGATAGGGTAGGGAACGCTAGGGCAGGGTAGGCTGGGGTAGGGCAGGGTAGGGCAGAGAAAAGTAGGTTAGGATGGGTTGGTTTAGGCTAAAGTAGGACAGAATAGGAGAGGGGTAGAATGTGCCTAGTCCAGGAACGAAAAATATATCAGTTATCCATGTAACTAGCGTTTTCTATTTCGGTAGATTATTTTCTTGTCTGCCTAAAGAATCGTGATGTACGAACAATGAGATTAGATATCGAAACTGTAAGATGCGAATTAGTTACAAAGACGGTATTTTGTTTTGGCTAAAGTTACATCGATACGTTCAGCTAAGAGCAACTCGGCAGAACTGAACAGTATATGACGTGCTAGATGAACGCTGTGACCGGAAAATAAATATATATGTATATATACTTCAGCATACAGTAAGCGATTTTATGTTAACTGAAGAGAAGCCACCACAGCTAATGGGTTAAGTTTACACACACACACACACACACACACACACGTTGCGAAAAGTTTCACTGACGAAGTGGGTGGTTACTGTCCCCCTTGAGCAAGGGGACTGGTGTATGCGTGTGTGGTCACAGCCTTGCCCTTAGATCGGACTATATGAGCTCTCAGCTCCCTTCCGGGAGGGTAAAAGCTGACGATCACGACCATCAAGTGATCCTGACCGACCCGGTGAATTACACACACACACACACACACACACACACACACACACACACACACACCATTACTTGCAACTGGCTGGCCTATCATACAGTCATATCCTATATTCATGAAGTACAACACATCTTACATTTATGTCAATCAATCAATCAATCGACTCCAGTTAATCTAGTTTCTGTCAGAGCACATATATCAAGTCCGTAATTTTGAAAAACCTTCACTAACTCATCGATTTTACCGTCATGATTTAGCGTTCTCACATTCCAGTTACCAATTTTAATTGTATTTTTTGCATTAACAAAGGAATTAGATTGTAATTGGGGCAACCGTGAGATTCTTAGCACCCCCTGCCCATTTAAGGGCTGCACGGGACTGGGGGCCATTATTGTTCTTTCAGAGTCCATCAAGGTTTCTTTGGCTAACTTCCTGAACACCTCGCCATTGTGTTGCAGTCGCAGTAGGCAGCTAACTTGCCTGATTGCCCACACCCGAAAGACCCAGCCAGTCACGTGCCGGCATGCTTCCCAGCCATTTCACTCTCAAGGAGTTCCTCTGCCTGGATGTGAGAGGGATGTTTGTAGAGCAAGGAAGAGTGGCTGTGCGTGATAGAAATGAATGGAGAGAAATTGTGAATGAATAAATGATGACGCAGCCTTGGGGGGATATTCTCCTACATTTGTCTGATCAGCTGATCAGGCAGATGCGGGTAAAGGGATGGGTCTATTATGATGTGGCAGGTGTAAACCAGCTCTGCTGTCGGGCCTTGCTGTGGATGTCACTGATTGCACGGCGCAATTGTCCCTCGTGCGGTGAGGAATTGTCCCTTCTCCCCCTTGGGGCTAAGCTTAATGCCAATGACCGTGTTAGAGAGGATGGGTAAGTGTCGACCTGTCTCGGCTACCCCACTTTCCTTGGGGGAAGCATCCTGGGTATATATATATATATATATATGTGTGTGTGTGTGTGTGTGTGTGTGTGTGTGTGTGTGTGTGTGTGTGTGTGTGTGTGTGTGTGTGTGTGTGTGTGTGTGTGTGTGTGTGTGTGTGTGTGTGTGTGTGTGTGTGTGTGTGTGTGTGTGTGTGTGTGTGTGCCCTAGTCAAAATGACCTGAGTAGGTTATTCCTTGAGGATTGGGAGCCATTCCTCGCCTCACCTGTCCTCACTCCCTACATCCACCCCTCCCCTTCTTTCTCTCTCTCTCTCTCTCTCTCTCTCTCTCTATGTCTATTTGCCTCTCTCATATACAGTATATATATATATTATATATATATATATATATATATATATATAGATAGATAGATAGATGGACAGATAGATAGACAGATAGACGGATAGATAGATAGACAGATAGATAGATAGATACATATAAAGATAGATAAATCAATCTACAGAAAAACAGCCAGATAGATATAGGTAGAAATAGACAAGTAGACGGATAGATAGGTGTGTGTGTGTGTGTGTGTGTGTGTGTGTGTGTGTGTGTGTGTGTGTGTGCCCTAGTCAAAATGACCTGAGTAGGTTATTCCTTGGGGATTGGGAGCCATTCCTCACCTCACCTGTCCTCACTCCCTACATCCACCCCTCCCCTTCTTTCTCTCTCTCTCTCTCTCTCTCTCTCTCTCTCTCTCTCTCTCTCTATGTCTATTTGCCTCTCTCATATACAGTATATATATATATATATATATATATATATATATATATATATATATATATATATATAGATAGATAGATAGATATAAATAGATAGATAAATCGATCTACAGAAAAACAGCCAGATAGATATAGGTAGAAATAGACAAGTAGACGGATAGATAGGTGTGTGTGTGTGTGTGTGTGTGTGTGTGTGTGTGTGTCCCTGGGAAAATGACAGTTCCACAAGGTGACGTCTCTAGAGGTGGAAAATCAACCGTGCTTTGTCAACCTTTTTTAATTTTCATCTATGTGTGAATTGGAAATGTCCGATTCCTGGCCAGATATAAGGAGCCTGCACTGGATGTATATCTCATTCAGTTCGCACTCTAGTTGTTGTAGACGTCTCGGCATCAATTATTTTACTCATCGAAATCCTGTATCATGGAGCATCTGGCCACTGACAGAAAATGCACGAGAAACCGCATCGTAGGAATGGCCATGGCTGGATCAACCCCCTCAGAAATAGCAAGACACCTGGGAATATCAAGAACGACAGTATATTTTTGGTTGAGGCGATATGAAGAAGAAGGAAATGTTGATGCGCGCAAGTCGCCTGGAGTAACAAAGAAAACTACTGCAGAGGAAGAGAGAAGAATTGAGGAAGCAGTTAACCGAAATCCTTTTCTTAAGAGCAGTGAAGTTAAAAGGCAGTTGCAGTTAACGGTGTCGGACGGGACAGTGGGGAGAAGACTTCATTCATCAGGTTTTCGATGCCACGTTGCAGCTGTAAAGGAAAAAATGACGGACAGCCACAAAGAACGCCGCCTTCAGTTTGCCCAGCGATACTGTGACGAAGGGCTCGACTTCTGGGCTAGGGTAATCTTCTCAGACGAAAAGACCTTCTCGTCATGCAGCCATGGGAAAGTGCATTGCTGGAGGATGACCAACACTAGGTAAGACCTGCATTCATTTTGAATCCTTAAACATGTTCTTCCATCATCACATCTATCGGTTATTGTTTTAGAGATAAAATAAGCAATTAGAACCATTTTCTTTTCTATTATTATTATTAGATTGAACCGGTGAAGGTTTATATTCAAGGGGTGGTTGGGGTTATTGCTCACGTAATGCCACTCAGGGTTGTGAGGCTTGTCACTCTCATATTAAATGTCAGGACCAACATGCCTAGCCCCGGGCTCCTACGCTCCTCATGGAGCAAGGTAGGATTGGATGATGATGATGATTATTATCGTTATTATTATTATTATTATTATTATTATTATTATTATCATCATCATCATTATTATTATCATTCAGACATTCGGGACGTTTATGAAATAACTCGAAATATATTCGGCTTTCAGTGGTTTGGGATATAATCCATATCCAGCCCAGCAGAGACCAATCGATACCTTAATCCTTAATCACTTGATCATCCGCATTGATCATTGTTTTCCTACGACAGATATAACGAGGCGAACATCTTTTACGAGGGAAGGAGCGGCCACGTCACTTGCAATGTGTGGGGGTGGATCCATCTATATGGTGCTGGGGAGTTGGCTCGGATTGAGGGAAGATTCACCGCTGATACTTACTCTGAAATTTTAGAAGAGGTGATGCTTCCTTCAGTACGGGCCTATGCTCTCCCTTACCCAGAGAAGATCCTCTTCATGCAGGACAATTGTAGTGTTCACACGGCAAGAACAGTGAGGAGGTGGTTCGATGAACGAAATGATGTGGACCTCTTGCCCTGGCCCAGTAAGTCAAGTGACTTAAATCCCATCGAAAATGTGTGGGGAAACATTGACAATTCCTGGGAACAGGAAATGGAGAAAACGCCAGCAAATCTGTTCCAGCATACTCAACGGGAATGGGAAAACCGCCTGCAAGAGTGATTAGAAATAATGGAGGTTGGACATGATACTGATCGAGAGAGAGAGAGAGAGAGAGAGAGAGAGAGAGAGGAAGGCAAATGTTGAGAGGCAGAGTGTATGCAGACGCGAGCTTAAAAGCTGGCTACATTTGTCTAATCGCGAACTGTAGTTATCTTTAAATGTGTTAAAATGCTTTGTTTATTTTTTAATAACATGTTTTATTTATTTTATAATAATTATATCAATAAAATCATACTTTGCACTGACATTATCATTCACCCTACAGAACCTCAGAGAGAGAGAGAGAGAGAGAGAGAGAGGCATATAGACGGGACGGATCTGGTGATGATTATGGGAGCGTGTGGTGAAATGAGGGATTGCCCCATGCTCTTGGATACCGGAGCATGTCGATCGCTCATTAATCAAGGAACCTATGAGAATTTGGGTGAGACCAAGCCTGAGCTCAGACCGTATCAAGGACGAAGGTTAGTATCCGCAAGTGGTAATGAGCTTGAGGTGGTAGGAGTGGTTAGCCTGCCTATAGGGTTGGCTGGTCACACCTACGAGAGTGAATTAGTAGTGGTGAGGAACTTACCGTGTACTATTTCAGTGATTCTAGGTTCCAATTTTATTTTCGCTCGGAATATATGTATTACACCAGATCCGTTGTGCATAGAGATCGATGGGGAGAAGGTAGAATTACAGTCGGGAGAGGAGAATCTTCGCATAGATGGTGCTTCCTCCTTGCATGTAGTCGAAACCGGCTTATCAGATGACCAGGAGTATATCTCTAGGCGTTGTATGACGAGTGAGACAGTCGTGATTGATCCGTTCACAAGTGGAATGATCTCGTTAGAGACTGAAATTTCAGGATGGTCCTTTGGGTTATTCTCACCTAATCCTGGTAGTACTTTCGCTGCTATGCTGTGGCCAGGGATTGTACAGATGGTCCCGGGCGAGGCGGGAGGAAAGTCCAGGGTTTATGTTGCCTACACTGACCGGGTCAGTATATCTGGCAGGTACAGGGTGGGGACAATAGAACCGTTTGAGGAGATAATATGGGAAGAGGATCAGGAGGATGAGCAAGGGCAAATAACTGGTGTGACACAGGGAGAAGAGAGCTTAACTAAGCTCTTTCTAAAAGTAGATGAGTTATGTCCACCGGAGACTAAGGAGAATGATGCTCTCAAACGTCTAGTGCGAACACATCCTCAAGTGTTTGCCTTGCCTGATGAACCACTGAATATTACACCTTATTTCCTCCATCACATCTGTACTACAGGACCGGTTGTAAACCGTCGTCCTTATAAGGTACCGGTTAAGTATCACGAAACTCTTAGGCAACAGCTAAATGAACTAAGGGAGCAAAATATAATACGTCCTTCTAGATCACCATATTGTTCACTCTTGGTCCCGGTGGCCAAGAAGGATGGTGGACTAAGAATTTGTCTCGATTTTCGCCATTTGAATAAGCAGATAACATCAGACCCCTTCCCATTGCCAAACATTGCACAAATTCTTTCCCAGTTAGGAGAAAATACTGTATTCAGTAGCTTGGATTTGAGGCAAGGATACCATCAGATCCCTCTGGATGAGGCGTCACGACCGCTGACCGCATTTTCCTCACCAGACGGTCATTGGGAATATAATAGTCTACCGTTTGGCTTAAAAGATGCCCCTGCTGCGTTCCAAAGGATCGTTAACGAAGTCCTGATAGGACTGACAGGGCGTATCAGTCATACTTACCTGGATGACATAATTGTCTATGGTGAGGATTTTGATTCACATGTACAGAACCTAGATGAGGTCCTTGTCAGACTTAAGGAAGCTCAACTTACTCTTAAGTTAGAGAAGTGCAGTTTTTTCAAAGATGAAGTGTCTTACCTCGGACACATAATTTCTGCAGAAGGCTTGCGGCCCCAACCGGATAAAGTCCGAGCCATAAGGGAAACTGCTGTTCCTAAGACACTGAAGGAACTCCAATCTTTCTTAGGGTTAGTTAATTATTACCGTAGATGCATAAGTGACTATGCTAAGATTGCTCTGTCTCTCACAAAACTGACTCGTGGAAAGAAGGAAGTGAAAAACAGTAAACAAAAAATCGAGTGGAACGATGAGGCTGATCAGGCTTTTAGAAGTCTGAAAAGTAAGCTTACTGACGACATCGTACTCAAGTTTCCCTCCTTTGATAAACCATTCTATCTGGCAACTGACGCGAGTGGTACTGCAATAGGTGGGGTATTACAACAGGAAGATGAGGATGGACACCTTAGACCGTTGACATATTTTAGTAGAGCATTAAATAAAGCTGAGCTTAATTATGCCACTATCGAGCAAGAAGCCTTAAGTATTGTGTACGGATTGCGGATAAATTGGCCTCTTGTCTTGGGATACGAAGTGATTGTGCAGACGGATCACCGACCCCTCACGTGGCTCTTTAATGTGAAGGAGCCTTCTGGCAGAATAACTAGATAGCAGATACAGGTTGCCGAATACGACTTAGAGGTATCCTACCTGCCAGGACACCAGAACCGAGTGGCTGACGCCTTGTCACGTCTTCGCAGAGAGCAAAACGAAGATATAGAACTTATAGCTGTTACGAGGTAAGTAGAGAGTGGAGGACACGACACATGGTCTTCTCATAGCCTTCATCAGCCTCTGAACCACGTAGTCTCGTCTGCTTATACTTACACTCCTCATAGTCCTAATCAGACCTCAGAGCTACCTATCCAAGCCGTATATTACTGTTATCCTGTGTTCTTTTTATCGTTCTTCTTTTTTTCACTTTTTCAGGCCCCATTCATGCCTTTCTGCGTTTTGTTTCAGTCATTTGCTCTCTTTATCTCTTATCCCTCCTCTTTTTCTCTCGTATTCCTGCCACGGTTCGCCAATTAAATATTTCACGGTTTATGATGCAGATACGAGGCTGTAAATAATGACTCGGCAAGATGATATATTGAAGCCGTTGCGAATCAAACAGACATATATGGTAAAAGGTCAGACACAGACTTACACATGCACTTCTAAACTGAACTGGAGTAAAGATACATAGAGAGAGAGAGAGAGAGAGAGAGAGACAGAGTATAAATTTTTCTTTACAGAACACAACTCACACACCGTAAACACACACAGACACAGACACAGACACACAGACACACACACACATAGACAGACACACACACACCATCTTCTACTTGTACACAGAACCGGCGAAACTTGGACTGTTACACCCGTAGACTTTCAGAGAGCATAATTTCTTATATAGCGATTTTATGGGCGACCGAAAGTTAGGTTAGGTCACTTTGGGCAGGGTTTGGTCTGATTAGATAATTTTTGGTTGGGTTGGGTTCAGATCGACTAGATATAGACGGATTAGGTTAGACTGCTTTAGAATAGGTCGGTTTTGATATATTTTGGGTTGGGTTCTATTGGGTTGGGTTAGGCTGGGTTAGGTTCGGTTGGATTTGGTCATTTGAGGCTTGAGTGGGTTTCGTTAGGTCGAGTATGGTATGGTTAAGTGAGACTGGGTAGGATTAGGCAGGGTTAGATGCGGTTAGGCTGCGTCAGAATTAGTTAGGTTAGGTATGGGAAGGTTACGTGAGATTGTGAGGTTAAATACAATTAGACTGGGTTAGGTGAGGTTAAGTTAGATTAGATAAGGTTAATTTAGGTTGGATTAGGTCATTCGAGGTTAGGCAGGGTTCAGTTCCAGCAAATATGGATAGGTTAGGTAAGACTGGACTAAAACAAATTGGTTAATGCATTGCAGTCTTTTGTTGGGGGGTCCTTCCAAAGTCAAGCTTCACAAGAGGTGGACGTGGTTTTGTGTGTGTGTGTGTGTGTGTGTGTGTGTGTGTGTGTGTGTGTGTGTGTGTGTGTGTGTTCTAATACAGTCTCCCCATTTTTTTTTACGTCAATATTATCCACACAAAAGAAACCTACTGTAACTTATAAAAGATACTGTACCCACACAGTGAAATTGTGGGAAGTGCCAGAATAGAACGAATTAAGCCCGACCAGAATCGTATTCTTCCATATGAATAGTTATCGACACAGTGAAATCAAGACCTACTGTAACGACATCTTACACTGAGATGGTTATATCGTGAACATGGGCCTCGTCTAGTTCCTATGTTGGTATGTAAACCCATATGCTTAACATCTATCTATCTATCTATAACCCGACGCTCTAATCCCGCAAAGGGTGGCCGCAGAGAAAACGCCTCCAAGTCGCTCTGTCACCCACCATTTGACTACCCTCCTCCCAACTCACCCCCCCCCCTCCCTCTTATACCTCTCAAGTCCATCCCTCCAGGATAGAATCCTGGCTGAAAGGACGAAAGCAGAGAGTATTAATAAATGGAACTAAGTCGGACTGGGGAATAGTAACTAGCGGTGTACCACAGGGTTCAGTACTCGGTCCCTTATTATTTATCATATATATAAATGATCTAGACTTAGGAGTCAATAGCAGCATCAGCAAATTTGCCGACGATACAAAAATAGGGCGTATCATTAACTCTACTGACGATTGCCGTAACTTACAAAAAGACCTCGATACATTGTCCAAATGGTCTAAAACTTGGCAAATGGAATTTAACGTTGAAAAATATAAAGTACTTAACGTAGGCAAGACCACTGGAGATACTAAATACAGCTTAGATAACAAAGAAATTAGCAAATCGGAATGCGAGAGAGATCTGGGAGTTATGATTAGTAACGACCTTAAACCAAGGCAACAGTGCATTAATGCGAGGAATAAAGCAAATAGGGTCCTAGGATTTATTTCGAGAAGCGTGAGCAATAGATCATCTAAAGTAATACTAAAACTTTATCAAGCATTAGTAAGGCCACATTTAGACTACGCAGTACAATTCTGGTGTCCTTGCTATAGAATGGATATTAATTCGTTAGAAAATGTACAGAGAAGAATGACTAAAATGATACATGACGTCCGGAACCTGTCATATGAAGACAGACTGAAAAGACTAAGTCTGCATTCGCTAGAGAGGCGTAGAGTAAGGGGAGACTTAATTGACGTGTTTAAGTGGATGAAGGGTATAAATAAGGGAGATATTAGCAAGGTACTTAAAGTGAGCATACAGGATAGAACTAGAAATAATGGTTTCAAACTAGAAAAATTCCGTTTCAGTAGGGAAATCGGTAGAAATTGGTTTGGTAATAGAGTAGTAGACGAATGGAATAAGCTACCTAGTAAAATAGTTGCTGCCTCTTCCATTGAGAGTTTCAAGCATAGGCTAGATAAGCATATGACAAATAAGGGGTGGATATAGAATAAAGAAAATCTTATAACCAATACTAATTCAAAAAAATTTTCTTTTCAGGTTACACTATGATAGTCTCTATTCTCCTTTCACACTTTCCTGTAAAATGTCCACGCCAGTTTTTCTATACGGCGTGGTGTTCTTTCTGACTTTTTCCTGCCGGCTTCGGCTGGAGGGTTTGGAGGGCGGGGGAGAGCCTTCTTCTTTGCTATCCTTATCTCATTCTAGTAGTTTAGTTACTCTTCTAGGAGCTGCCTAGCATGGGCCAACCGGCCTACTGCAGTTATCCTCTCTTCTTATGTTCTTATGTTCATCCTCGGTCTACCCCTCCCTCTCCCTCCCTCCACCTCACCTACATACACCCTCTTATTTAGTCTTTCATTCTCCACTCTCTTCACATGTCCAAACCACCCCAGTGCATTTCTCCTAATCTTCTCAACCACATTCACATCCACCCCACAACGTTCCTTCACTTCTTCATTCGTCAACCTGTCCCTCCACGTCACTCCACATGCTCCTCTCAAGTAACTCATTTCCACTGCCCTCACTCTTGACTTGTTCCCCTCTTGCAAGGTCCACGCCTCGCTTCCATACGTCAGGGTAGGGATCACAATACTATCATGCAGTGGCTTCTTAACTTCCATACTCACCTCCCTATTTCTCATCATTGCTTTCAGTGCACAAACAACCTTCCTTCCCTGCTGTACCCTTTCACGCACTTCATCCCCCAAAGTTCCATCCTTACTCATCACACTACCCAAGTACTTGAATGCACTCACATTCTCCGTATCCTCACCAACTAACCTCACTGCACACTCTGTGACTTCATTCTCCTCGAATACCACACCTTTACTTTTGTGATGAGTAAGGATGGAGGTTTGGAGGGTGAAGTGCTTGAAAGGGTACAGCAGGGAAGAAAGGTTGCTGGTTCTTTGAAAGCAGTGAAAAGAAACAGGGAAGTGAGCATGGAAGTGAAAAAGTTACTACATGACAGCAGTGGCGGCGCCAAGGGGGGGCTTGGGGGGGCTGAAGCCCCCGCAATAATGAGCCAAGCCCCCCCATCAGCCCCCCCAATATTGCCAGATTCCAAAGGCGAATTTAGGCAGGACGTCCCTTATTTGAACTTTCAATTTTGTATTACTATTTACAAATAATACACAAAAGTTGACGAAACGAAGTGTTATAAGTTTAGGAAAAGATTCAAGACAATAGATTAAATCGTGATTATTATTTTTAGCTGTTAGCATTTAGCAGATTCTGAATGATAGTAATTTCACGGAAATTACGGAAAATTTATCAGTTGACTCAACTTCTAAGGAAAACTTCCAGCCTAGTTCTAATACTAAGGGTAACTTATATTATAATATATTCTGTGAAATTCTTGTAATTCAGATGGTTAGTTTACATATCCTATAATGAAAATGATAAGTGAAAGTAAAATACAGCATTATTTTATTAAACTACATTAGCCATTCTTTTAGTGTATTACGACTGTACGATTATTATCTCGTCTTCAGAAATATAATTGAATGTCGATTATGTCATAATTCGAGGCAGGAAGTTAATAAATTTGAATATATTTGATTAAAATGAAGTAAAGGATTCACACTGCTATAGGGCCTACATGGTCCTAGGCTCCTAGCCTAGCCCAGCATTCACGAATCGAGTGCACGATGAGCCATTCCTGTTCGATTCCTGTCAGCTACCAGACCAGTCTACCACGCGACGCGGTTGTGTGTAGATCTCTGAGTCTGTTGGCTGTTAATTGCTTAGTGCAGCAGACACTGAATTACTGAGCAGCTGAGCTTATTAGTTGTGGTTTTCGTCTTGCACTGATTTACAGGTATGGTGTAAGTTGATTTTTTTCTACTTAAAAATGTATATAGGCTACTATAAGATTATAAGAAGCTGTGGAAGAATAAAATAGTGTGAAATATCTGGTCTGTTGTAATGCTAATATGCAGTTTTATGCTTCTGTGATCTGTGTGCTTGTTTATGCTGTTTTCCCTGTTTATGAAAGTAACTGATGGTGGTTTATCATATTTGATCACATAGGCAGGGTTGATCATGGAACGCTACCTGTTACCCAAGATTCCCAAGAAGAGGCTGCAAGATGATGATCCTCCTACAGACACACCTGCTGTTAATGAGGACCTGGACAGTGGTGATCGTGATTGTGAGTCTGCAGCCTTACTAGGTGAGGCTAGTGTAGAACCCCAGCCACAAGAGGACACTTCTCACACCCATGGTGAGAAACTACTACCTGGACCCAAGGACCTGAGCCAGCTTCCAGATAGTGGTCCCACCTGTCCAGACTTGAAGAGATACCCAGCCACAGAATACAGTGGCCAGTCAAGGTCATTCAACAAGAACTGGCGTGATCATCATTCGTGGCTGGAGTACTCCACGACCCTAGATGCTGCATTCTGCTTTGCATGTCGTCATTTCGGTCATGTACACTTAAGCAAATGTGAGAAGTCCTTCCCCCATGATGGCTTTCGGAACTGGAAGAAGGCAACCTCATCTCTGAAGTCTCATGATAATTCAGCAGGACACAAGTTTTCTATGCAAGCTTGGGCAGAGTTTAAGATGCAGAAAACAACAGGTTCTAGGATCCTACATGCTTTTAATACCAACCATGAAAAAACTGTAAAGGAAAACAGACATTACATTAGAGCAGTAATAGACGTACTGCTCTACACAGCCTGCCAAAATGTTGCCCAAAGAGGTCACAAGGAAGACACTGATTCTGGCAACAAAGGTAACTTCCTGGAACTCCTGGACCTGATTTCCAGGTATGATGACATTGTCAAAAAGAAACTGAGTGGTGGTCCTGGCAATGCTAAATATACGCACCACGATATCCAAAATGAACTGCTCGTCATCATAGCTTCAATAATCAGAGAGGACATCAGCAACGAGGTCCTAAGAGCAGAGCATTTTGCCCTAATGGTGGATGAGACCAAGGATGTCAGCAAACAAGAACAGCTGTCCATTGTGGTGACGTATCTCCACAAACAAAGCCTTCATGAGGTGTTCCTTGACTTCACAGCAGCCGAGGGTCTGGATGCAGACTCATTGCTCAACAAGATCTTGGAGACCCTGGCCAAATGTGGTACTGACCACAACGCCTGCACTGGCCAATGCTACGATGGAGCTGCAGTCATGTCAGGGCACATCAGTGGTATACAGGAGAGGTTTAGGAGAAAGGTACCACAGGCTGTATATGTCCACTGTTATGCTCACAGGCTCAACCTTGTGCTAGTTGATTGTGTACACAATATCCAGGCTGGAGCAGAGTTTTTTGTGGCTATACAGAGCTTGTACAAGTTCTTCTCTACGTCAGTAGTACATGAAGAATTTATAAAGGTGCAAAAAGAATTAAATCCCACAAGGCAGCACATAGAGTTGAAGCAACTGTCTGACACAAGATGGACCTCCCAACATGCTGCTTGTCTGGCAGTGAAAAGAACCCTACCTGCCATAGTGACAACCTTGAAACGTCTCATGGAGGGAGACAATGCACACAGAGCCACTGAGGCAAAGGGCCTGTGCATCCTGCTAGATCAGTAATTTGTGACAATTCTGATGGCCATGGAAAAAGTGTTACTGATGACCAAACAACTGTCAAACCACCTCCAGTCACATGACCTTCAGCTGGCCTCTGCAGAGGACTTGATGCAGTCTGTCATGTCTGGACTGACAGAAATGAGGACTGAAGCTGCCTGGAAGGAGTTAGAGGAGGCTGCTGAGGATTTGTGCAAGGTAGTTGGGATATGCAGAGACTGAGCGTCCAGGTAGACAACGATCTGCTCCCAGACACCTGGATGAATTCATCATAACATCCAGTACAGGTCAGAGGGATGGAGCTATACCAGATGCCAGGAGAAGGACCTTCTATGCCATCATAGATAGAATCCTCAATGAGCTGAGCAGGCGATTTTCATCTGATGCCTGTAATGTTCTGATGGGTGCTGCTGCCTTGAATCCTAAGCACATTACATTTCTGGACAAAAAAGCGCTGTCAGGAATGGCAGCCAATTATGGAGTGGCAGAGGGTGATCTTGCAGTGGAGGTCCACCGATTGACAAGACTAATAGCTAGGAAGAGAGACAATGGCCTGAAAGTGTCCACACCACTTGAGCTCGCAGCCATGCTGGAGCCATACAAGGACGCCTTTATAGATCTGTATAAACTTGTATGCATTGCAGTGACCCTCCCTGTCACCTCAGCTGCCTGTGAGAGGAGCTTCTCATGTCTGAAACTCCTCAAGACATACTTGAGGAACAGCAGTGGCAACAACCGCACCAGCAACCTTGCTGTAATATCAATTAATTCTAGGAGGGCCAAACAGCTGAACATTGATGCCATTATAGACACATTTGCTGCCAATCACCAGAACAGGCGCATAGTTTTAAAGTAACGTGACAGTCGTTACACCTTGATTTAAAAATTCTTCTGATTCTTCAGATTGTATTAACTTCATAACATAGAATTTTTTTCTGTCATGTTAACTGCTTGCTTACACATGATGTCTAAATTAATTCAGTTAAACTTCAATCTTATGGAATAAACTAGAAATAATAAATGTTATTATGTTGCGTATACATTAATCTGAATTTCCTTGCTAGTTTTATGTCTTTCATTTGGCAGAATTTTTGATAAGAAATGTTATACATTAACACCGCAGTTTCAAAGAGTACAGGTGTCTAAAATGAACCTCAGTACATTCGGATATTATGAATATGTACATACCAATTTTCCATCAACACTTCAGTTTGATGACATTTTGTGAAGCCCCCCCACATTTTACCCCAGCCCCTCCTCAGCCCCCCCAGTGAAAATTTCCTGGCGCCGCCACTGCATGACAGTATTGTGATACCAACTCTAACGTATGCAAGTGAAGCTTGGACGTTGTTGGAAGGACACAAGTCAAGAGTGAGAGCAGTGGAAATGAGTTATTTAAGAGAAGCCTGTGGAGTCACATGGAGAGACAGGCTGACGAATGAGGATATAAAGGAGCGTTGTGGTGTGGATGTGGATGTAATAGGAAGCGTTATGAGGAACACACTGAGGTGGTTTGGCCATGTGGAGATGATGGACGGTGAAAGACTGACGAAGAGAGTGTATGTGAGTGAGGTGGAGGGGGGAAGAGAGAGGGGGAGGCCGAGGATGAGATGGAGGGATGGGGTGGAGAGGTATATAAGAGAGGGGGGTGTGAGTTAAGAGCAGGGCAGTGAAATGGCGGGGGACAGGGCGACTTGGGCGCGATTTCTTTGTGGCCACCCCAAACGGGATTGAGGCGTCTGGCAATAGATAGATAGATAGAACTTTCAGATTCCTCCTCCTACACACTGTCCCAAATTCATTCACCAAACCTTGCAACTCTCATTCATCTTCACTCAACAATACTGTATCATCAGCAAACAGCAACACCGGAAGCTTCCAAATGCTTAACATAATGTCTGAATTAATGGCACATCTGTCACACTGATCAGAATTAAGACGTACTGTAACGATATCTTATACGGTACTTTAGCAGGACAACACGACTCTCATCTAGTTCCTATGTTGACATATAAACCCAAATATCTAAGTATGTATGTACGAACTAATGGCATACTCATCATATTTATCAGAATTAACTTATTATAAATCAATTACTTACTTACTAGGTACTGTGCTATATAATGGAGTAGTTTTCTCAATATTCATTGTACTCACCATAGATCCTGCGATGGGTGAAAACAGAGGAGGACGGTACACACTGTCCCTGCAAGGAAAATGGAATGATTAGTATAACTGCACATTATATGGCTACATAAAACTAATATTATAAACGTGGATTTCTCTCAGAATAAGGCATAAAAAATTGTCATTCCAATTTGCGAATATCTCTGCACGTACATGTTATCTCATGCATGGTGTACATTAACATTTTTTTTATATATATGCTTGCCTGGTGCATGGGTGAGTGAATGTGTGAATATTTTATGTATACATGTGTGTGTGTGTGTGTTTACTTCGTGTTCCATGTGTTTTCTGTAACTGTTGCTCCGTTTTTCGTCTGTTTTATATATTTTGTTTGTGCTTTGTGTTACCGCAGCTTTATATGCTTGTATGTCTCGTGTTTCGTGTGACTAAAGGTGAACTACTTAAAAACAGTTCCTTTTATGGATACGACTGCTTCTTCCGGAATACAGCAAATGTTTTCAGTTTATTTCGCTCTGTGGACGATTATATATGAGCGTCGTGGAAAATACTGGAATTAGAAAAACTGCAGTAGATACAGCCTTGTTTACCAGATATCCTGCCCAAGTTTCATTAGCAGATACGTTGTCCAAGTTGAATTAAATCGTCTGAAGTAAGAATAAACTTGAAGAGACGTTGCTGTACTGAAAGTCATTGGATATGCCTTGTTTTATGTCTTTTCATATGCGGCTGCGAGATAACAGACTCAGGTTCAGTCTTTTATGGCAAGCGTTAATAGATATGCTCACTGCCTCCTACTTCCCTCTCATGCAAGGGTGTTTATTATCTATTACACTCCTGCTATTGGTAATTTGTCAAGAGCATGTTTTTAGCTTCCGACCTCCCTCATGCAAGGCTTTTTACTGCTGATTACACACACCATAAAGGGAGTCGCACACGTCCTGTGTGATTATACAATGACAACTCTCTCAAATCATTCATGGTCTTCTCATAGCCTTCATCTGCCTCTGAACCACGTAGTCTCATCTGCTTATACTTGAACTCCTCATAGTCCTCATCAGCCTAAGAACTACCTATGATTACCATCCAGCACGGTAAATATTTCCCTGGTGTACAGGAAACCATTTGGCTTGTCACTCAGTGTAGAGTCACCCACAGGCAGAAGGAAGGGGAAAGAATGAAGGAAAGAAAGACAGAAGAGGGGGTGTAAAGTCACCTGTAAGCAGAAGGATGAGGAAAGAATTAAGGAAAGAAAGAGAGAAGAGGATGGAAGGAAAGAAGGATGGAGGAGAGGAAAGGGCAGACCCTCGAGAGCAGCTCTACATCGAGTGAGTGGATGGTGAGCGCTCCCACATAATAATAATAATAATAATAATAATACTCTGGCCTTTTGTTTCTCAAAAGCGCCAGTTCTTCCTTTTGGGAATTCACTAGCGCTCGACACACATACATTATTTTTACAATTACAAGAATTGTGACATTTCTTGTATATAATACAAGCTACATCATATATACATGAAAGTGGCAAAAATTAAACCCTATAATCATCCGTCATAGTACCTCTCTCCAGGTCGTAGCATTTTGAAAAAAGAAAGGCTTTTAGCTGTCTCTTAAAGGATTCAGCAGAAGAGAGTTGTCTTATGGACAATAGCAATCTGTTATATAATCTAGGGGCTCTATACACAAAAGAACGATCAGAGAAAGATGACTGGTGAATGGCTCCTGGCTCATCAAGACACAAGGAATCATCTTCACTGCGTAACATCACACCCGGGCGTGTCAATGGGAGTTTTAACAATTCAGCAAGATACTTTGGTTCACCAAACTTAAGAACCTTGAATGTAATAAGACACAGTTTAAATTCAATTCTAGCCTTTACTGGTAACCAATGCAACTCAATCAGAAACGGGGTAGTTGAGGTTCTCGGGGGGAGACCAAAGATAAGCCGTGCCGCCCTGTTCAACACAGACTGAACTTCTGTTAGTATATTATTTGGAAGACCAACCCACAGTGAATTACAATAATCAACACGAGACAAGACCACTGCATGGACCAATGTTAAGAGGCACTGTCTATTCAGGAATTTTCTCACAGAATACAGATTTCTGATATGCAAGTTACACCCTCTTACAACCTGATTAATGTGTTCTTTGTAATTTAACTTAGAATTAAAATAAACACCCAAATTTCGAACAGAACTGACTGGATGCAGCTGTGACACGCCAATGTTCAAAGCCAGGGCATTGTCATTGTCATCACCCCTTCTGTTTCCTCTAATGATGATGATCTCAGTTTTACCATCATTCAGCTTAAGTTTCCTCTTAGCCATCCAAATCTTAATATCAGACATTAGAGATTCAAACTTTATCTTAGTATCGTTGATATCTGACATCTTAACATAGAGCTGGGTGTCATCAGCATAAAAATGATAGGACACATCATGAGCATCAAGTAGAGACGATAAACTACTTCTGTAGATAGTAAATAGAATTGGACCCAAAACTGATCCTTGAGGGACTCCAAATAGAAGAGGAGCAGAATCAGAGCTAGCGTAATCAACAACCACTCTCTGAGATCTGTCCAACAGATACGACTTAAGGAGCAAAAGGGCACTATCACGAATGCCATAAAAATACAGATCATCCAACAATAGTTTATGATCTACTGTATCAAAAGCTGCAGACAGATCCAACAGAACTAGGAGAGAGGACATCCCACTACAAGTGTTTGCCACCAAGTCGCTCTGAATCCTTGTTAGTGCAGTTTCAGTCGAATGGTATTTTCTGTATGCTGATTGAACAACACGAACAACTCTGTTGTGTTCCAGTAGTGGTAAGAGTTGATCGAGTATGGCCCGCTCAATAATCTTGGATAAAAAAGACAGGTTAGAGACAGGACGATAATTTGTCATGCTCTCGACATCAAGGCCAAGTTTCTTAATTAGGGGCCTAAGCAAAGCACGTTTCTCAGACTGAACAAAATTACTTTCTAAGAAGCATCTATTTATTATGTTGCAGATAAAGTCTGCAGCGTGCTCATACACATCAGGCAGTCGTGACATGTTACATGGATCGAGTGAGCAAAATGTTTTATTAAGTTCTCTGATGTAACATTTGACTTTGTTTACATCCAGTGGATGAAATGTTGAAAGCAAATGATCCCCGGTGCACCGTGGCTGGAAGTCAACTGAGTATGCTTCACTAGGAGGACTGCTGTCTAAATCACTTCTTATGCGAGATATCTTACTTGTAAAATATGAAGCAAAATCAGATAAAGAAGTTGGTTTAACAATTACATTCCTCCAACCAACCAAATTGTTCACAACTGCAGACAATTTTTTTTTATCACCACCACATGAATCAACTTTATTTTGATAATACCTAGCCTTTTGGGCTTTTACAGTGTGAACGACTGCTCTTCTCGCAAAAACATAACGCAAACGAGTTACTTCAGTCCGTTGCAAGCGCCACTCACGCTCTGCCCTTCTACGTTGTCTACGCAAAGAATTAATGGATGGACCATACCCCGGAGAATTATCATGTACAGCGATTGTTTTACTACCTCAGGACAATAATGGTCAAAAATTGACCTGAGCTCGTTGTTGTAAATATCAACCAATTCACCAGAAGAAAGACTTGAAGAATCGATGGAGTTTAAACATTGATCAATTTCAAAACACATCAACTGGCGGTCAACATTGTTGTAATTTCTGAACCTGATGACCTTCTTATATGAAGGGGATTTCAGGACACCAAAACTAAGAGTGATCAGAGCATGATCAGAGATGAGGGGGTCAAATGAGTCAACCTCCACATCTGATACGCGCCTGCAACCAACAGGGGACAAGATCAAGTCAAGGACATGTCCTGAGACATGAGTTGGATTTTTTTTTTTTTTTTTTTTTTTTTTTTTTTAATGCGAGGAAAAAGGAACCAAAGGCCATGAGCCCGCAGTAACAGTTCCCTCCAAGAGAAAAACAAAATACAATAGAGAGCCAAATTCAAGATCCGATCATTTTGAGATGCCTGGACACACTACGTTTGAAAGACTGGAGATCATAGGCAGAAGGAAATACAGACAGAGGGAGACAGTTCCAGAGCTGACCTGTTGCATAAATGAAAGACTGGGTGTAATGGTTAACTCTTGCATTAGAGAGTTGGACAGAAAAGGGATGAGAGTTTGCTGCCAGACGGGTGCTACGCGCCTGTCGTAGAGGTGGAGGAATGCAAGCAGACAGTTCAGAGGAGCAGTGACCATTACAGTAGCGATAGAAAAGAGATAAAGATGCAACAGTGCGGCGAAGAGACAGAGGTTGAAGGGAGTCAGTAAGAGGAGGAGAGTTAATGAGACGAAAAGCCTTTGACTCCACCCTATTGAGAAGAGCTGTATGTGGGGAGCCTCCCCACACATGAGAGTTGTACTCCACACAGGGGCGGATAAAACCCCTGTATAGAGTCAACAATTGTGCAGGGGTAAAGAAAGAGCGGAGTCGGCTTAGCACACCCAATCTCTTGGAAGCAGATTTTACAAGAGATATAATATGATCTTTCCAAGATAAGTCCCGAGTAAATGAAACCCCAAGCATGTTCAAGGATGATGCAGGATTAATCTGAATATTATTAAACATTAGTGGGTATACCTGTGGAAGATTTTGTCGGGTTGACAGGTGTAAGAACTGAGTCTTAGATGCATTAAAGACAACCATATTATTTTTACCCCAGTCAGAGATATGAGCCAAGTCAGACATTAGGTGTGCCATAGCCTCATCCCTTGTTTCTTGAAGTAACTGTTGAGATGGGCGTTGAGGGAACCGAATGGAAAGGTGAAGGGTGGAGTCATCAGCGTATGAGTGGATAGGGTTAGATGTACAGCTTAGAAGATCATTGATGAATAAAAGGAAGAGAGTTGGTGATAGGACAGAGCCCTGAGGAACACCACTGTTGATAGATCTAGGAGAAGAACGATGGCCATCTACAACAGCAGCTATAGAACGACCAGAAAGGAAGCTAGCGATGAAGGCACAGATAGAAGGATAGAAACCGTAGGAGGGCAGTTTGGAAATTAAAGATTTATGCCAGACTCGATCGAAAGCCTTTGATATGTCAAGTGCAATGGCAAAGCTTTCGCCAAAGTCCCGAAAGGAGGATGACCAGGAGTCTGAAAGGTAGGTGAGAAGATCGCCAGTGGAGCGTCCCTGACGGAACCCATACTGACGATCGGAAAGAAGGTTGTGATAGGAAAGATGCCTTAAAATTTTTCTATTAAGAATTGACTCGAAAACTTTTGAAATACAGGACGTTAAAGCAATTGGACGATAGTTGGAGGGTTGGGAGTGGTCACCCTTCTTTGGGACTGGCTGAATGAGAGCAAACTTCCAGCAAGAAGGAAAGGTACAAGTTGACAGACAAAGGCGAAATAGTTTGCCTAGGCAGGGTGTAAGCACAGAAGCGCAGTTTTTGAGAACAACGGGAGGGACCCCATCAGGCCCATATGCCTTGTTAGTACTGAGGCCAGTAATGGCAGAAAATACATAACTGAAGAAATTTTAATGTCAGCCATGAGGAAGTCAGAGGGGGGAAGTGATGGAGGAACAGCACCGGAATCGTCTAAGGTGGAATTGGAGGAGAAAGTCTGTGCGAAGAGATCTGCTTTATCAGTAGAAGAAATAGCTACAGAACCATCAGAGTAGAAAAGAGGAGGGAAGGATGATGAGGTAAAGTTGTTAGAAAGATTTTTGGCAAGGTGCCAGAAGGAGCGGGAAGAATTCGAGTTGGAGAGTTGAGAGCATTTAGTATGGATGAAATTATTTTTAGTAGAGCGAAGAACAGACTTAGCACGATTCCGGGCAGAAACGTAAAGATTATGTGATTCAGGGGTGGGTTGGCTCCGGTACCTTTTGTAGGCCTTCTCCTTGTTGCGGACAGCATTAGAACAAGCGTGATTAAACCAAGGCTTTCTTGCATTAGTCAAAGGATATGAGAAAGGAATGTATGCTTCCATGCTCGAGAGAATAACCTCCGTAATGCGCAAGGCACACTCAGATGGCTCACGGCCATGGAAGCAATAATCATTCCAGGGAAAATCAAAGAAGTACTGCCTGAGGGCCTCCCAGTCCGCGGCTCCAAAATGCCAGAGACGACGTTTCCCTGGAGGGTCCGCAGGCCGTACTGGAGCGATAGGACAGGTTAAGGTAATAAGGTTGTGATCGGAGGAGCCCAACGGAGAGAAAAGATTAACAGAGTAAGCAGGAGGATTAGTTGTGAGGAAGAGGTCAAGTATGTTGGAGCTCTCTCCAAGGTGGTCAGGGATACGGGTAGGGTGCTGTACAAGCTGCTCTAGGTCATTAAGGATAGAAAAGATGTAGGCTTGTTCACCAGGTGGATCCGTGAAAGGAGAGGAGAGCCGAAGGTGGTGGTGAACATTGAAATCTCCAAGAATGGAGATTTCAGAGAAAGGAGAAATGGACAGAATGTGTTCCATCGTAGAAGTAAGATAGTCGAAGAATTTTTGATAGTCAGTAGAATTAGGGGATAAGTAAACAGCACAGATATATTTAGTCAGAGAATGACAGGAAAGCCGAAGCCAGAGAGTGGAGAATTCAGAAGAATCAAGTTCAGGAACACGAGAGCAAGATAAGTCGTTGCGTATGTATACACAACAGCCACCTTTGGCTTTGAAATGAGTATAGAGAAAGTACGAGGATACAGAAAAGGGTTTGCTGTCAGTTGCCTCAGACAGCTGAGTCTCCGTTAGAAAAAGAAGGTGAGGTTTAGAGGAGGAGAGGTGGTGCTCAACAGAGCGAAAGTTTGAGGAAAGGCCGCGAATGTTGCAGAAATGAAGAAGAAGAGAGTCAGACAGTGGTTCCAGGCACCTAGAGTCGTCACCGGGAGAGGGGCAGATGGCGGGGGCATTTGTGGTCCCCCCCCCTGGGGACTCCGAGGCTGGGTGAATTGACGCCATTTTGGTGAATTTTGAATAGGAAGTGTAGTGTGTACTGTGCATGTAGTTTGGTGAAGACAGATAGAGAAATTTGTACTGGAGAGCATGCTGGCCTACTCTCTGTGTAACTGAGACACTGAAAAAGTTCAGCAAAGGGGGATGGTCAGGAACTAGTCCTGAGGGCTGATGAAACGGGAGCTCCAGCACTCCCTGTCATCAGCTTTCCATCCACCTCGGGAGTACTGCCCTGCTCGACTGGTGCTACAGTCTACTCCTCACAGTCTATTACTCACATGATTGAAAAAATTGTTCTGGGTGATCAACTCAAGGAATTCTGAAGAAAATAGTTTTGACTCTGGACTGTCAACCCAATAATTGAAATCACCACAAACAAGAAGTCCTCCAGGTCTAAGAGAAAACCCTTCAAGAAACTGCCCAAACTCCTCCATAAAACCTCGATCTCTGCCCGGATGACCTGGTCGATAGACAATTGCAATTCTAATAGTATTCTGATGGAAATTTATTAATACTTCCAAAAATTCAAATGATGATGGGGTCAGGTCTGAGTCAATGAGAGAAACGTTTGCAAGTGCTGCCGAATAGATGAATGCTACGCCTCCTCCCGGATAATCAGCAGCAGGCCTGGGAATACTAATAATAGAATGTGTCTTAGGCAAGGCATTACGAATAATATCGATATCAGACTCATACAACCAGGTTTCAGTCAAGCACAATATGTCAAGCTCGTGCTGATTTAGGGTTTCATTAATATAGTCTATCTTATTACGGATGGAACGAATATTTAAAAGACCCATCCTTAACTGGTTCAAGAGGGATGTAGTCAGTTTTTTGAATGGTCAAAATTGGTGTTCTCAATCAATCTATTCCTATGAGAAATCATAATTGGACAGTCTCTACTTGAAGCAAAATGGGCAACCACCTGTGACTTTGAATTAGCATCTTGTTGTCTTAAAGAGGAGCAGTTGATGCATTTGGGAGAATTTCTGTTACTACAGTCCTTAGATTTATGGGCTCCAGCACAAAAGACACATTTAGGTTCATCACTTTTCCTAGAACATCTCTCAAATGTATGACCAAAGCCTTGACAGTGATGACACTGTGTAACCCAGAATCTATAGAAAGCGCGGCATCTTGTAAGATCCACATAGATGTAATTGCCCTGTTCTACAATGGAGGATCTTACCTCTGGCGACATCTTCAAGACAGCAGTTTTGGTGTCATTCTTTGTCCTTGTGAAGAGAAGGTTGAGGGTACAACCCCAATCAACAAGCATCTTAATTTTATTGTTTTTTCTCAGAATATTTGGGATGATGTCAGAGTCATCCAAGGAAGAGGAAAGGCCTGTCACGGTCATTTTAGGCAACATTTTCTTTGGCTCTGATATACAAAAAGTGCCCTCAGAGCCAAAATGATCACTCAGCACCCCAGTTGCTTCTCTCTTGGCCTCAGCTGACGGAAACTTCATTACCAGCCCACCAGCCTTGGTCTTAAGGCAGCCGTCAACCGGTAGTTAAGTACGCCTCTGATGTCTTCTGGTCCCACCTGATTTGTCAGGGCACTAGCGCCACTCTCTGGTTTCACAATCAGTACATGCTGACTATGAATGGATTTTTTCTGGCCATGAGCACTGATCTCAATCACGCCCCCAGGCAGATCCTTCCCTCCCCCCACGAGATACCCA
Organism: Coenobita brevimanus; assembly: GCF_032717465.1. NCBI lineage: Eukaryota > Metazoa > Arthropoda > Malacostraca > Decapoda > Coenobitidae > Coenobita > Coenobita brevimanus. Next base: position 33,633,014 of record NC_136996.1, read on the forward strand.
CAAACAGCATCCGCAAATGACTTGGCCTGATCTTGTGTGACCGCCACAGGTGATGAGACCATGAGCACTGATCTCAATCACGCCCCCAGGCAGATCCTTCCCTCCCCCCACGAGATACCCACAAACAGCATCCGCAAATGACTTGGCCTGATCTTGTGTGACCGCCACAGGTGATGAGACCTTGGTCTCTAGTGCCTCCAGTCTATTTGATACGTCTCTGCTTGAAAGATTGGCCCAATAACTTTATCTTCATACTCCTTCTTGGTACTACTTCCTCCACCAGCCAAGACCTCGTCTGCTGGTGCAACACACTGGCTACACAGCCAGCGAAAGCCCAGCTGGTGGCTCCTCTTCATGAATGGATAGTCGCCTGCATCCAAATTTTCACAAGCTATATGAATCCACTCGCTGCAGTAGGCGCACTTCAGTGCTTGTACACTTTTTGCTACAGACCTACTGCAGCGAGGGCACTGGTGTTGTTTACTCATGATAAAGGAGAACAAAAAAAACAAAAATGACAACAACAGCAAAACGTATATACAATACTACCCGGGAAAAACCCGGGCAGCGCCGCCCCCGTTTGTGTCACCCTAATTTAGGAGGAAAAAAAGAAAACCGAAGGAAAAAAAAGCACAAAAAACAGAAATGGAAAAAAAAACAAAAAAACAGGGTGTCTGCGAGGTCACCACGAGCAGGTGGGGTACGACTTGACTACCCTTCTAGGAAAGGTAACCCAAACCAAGGTGCCACAGAAGTGCTGAGATGGTATTGAAACTTTTCCCAATTCGAGCTTTACAGCAGCAACAAATACGTCACTTAGGCAAGACCTCGTTGATTACGATACTGCCACTGCGCAAATAATAATAATAGTAATAATAATAAGTACTTTAATAACCCTGTCTCCTGCCATTTCACTGATCCCCCCCTCTCATATACCTCTCCATTCCTACCTTATCCTCAGTCTCCTCTTCCTTCTCCCTCAACTCCCTATGCCAAATGAGGAGGATGGTGGACCGTAGGAGAAAGAGAACTTCTGGTTTCCTGTCCCGGCAGCTGGCTGGTATTAACGTGCCAGCTGGTTGGTATTAATTTGGCTTTCTTCTCCCCCCCCTCCTCCCTCTCTGTAGGCGGTTTCCATGGCTCAGTCAACTCACACACCTGAAAATATACTACACATTAGTACTTTCCTTTCAAACCTTGATTAACAAAAGTAGCTTGTTGGCAGCAAGAACATTATCATCTGGAGACAACATGAGTTAAATAACGTGGCAATACCAAATGCAAGATGTTTTCAATAATAATTCATCCATCCATCCATCATCCAATCCTACATTGCCCCATGTGGAGCATAGGAGCCCGGGGCTAGGGAATTGGTCCAGACATTATGATGAGAGTGACCAGCCTCACTCATCCCTGAGTGGCATTACATAAGCAATCAACCCCAACCACCCCTTGGATATAAACCTTCACCGGCTCAATCCAATTGGAACATCACAATTACCCACTAAATCACCAGGCGCCAAAATTTGGTTATATGGTTACAACCCAGCATAGTAAATGGTTTCCTGGTGCACAGGAAACCATTTGACTTGTCACTCAGTGTAGTCACCCACACGCTGAAGGAAGGGGAAAGAATGAAGGCATCCCCACACATCATTCAAGGCCCTGAAATTCTGATACCACAACACAGGCATAACTATCCACACACAGGGTAGCACGGGCCGAACAGGGTAGTACTCCCGAGGGGAATGGGAATGGGAATGCTGGTGATAGGAAGAGCTGGAGCTCCTGTTTCACTAGCTATCTAACCATCCCCCTTTGCTGACCTTTTCAGTGTGACAGTAACATGGAGAGTAGACCAGCATACTCTCCCAAACATTTCCTCTAACTATCTATGCACTACACCACATGCACTTTACATTTCACACAACGTATCCCACTACGTTACAGGGGTTGGCGCCAGCAAGGGCATGCGGCCAGAAAACTTCGCCCCCGTTACCTAGTGGCGGACTTCTGGGGGGAGGCGTGGCGGGGGTTCCGCCGGCATAGATCATGGGTCCAGGGCGAGATGGGGCTCGGGCCTGTGCTAGAGGGTACAGGGCATTGCTGTTCCCAGGCTGCCGCTTACGCCCAATAGAGAGGGGCCCGAACCTGGGAGCAGCGCCCCAGGAGGCTGCCCTATCAGTGGGTGTATAATGGCGGGATAGTTGCAGTGCCAAGATGCGCTTGGAGGGTGTCCCTGCAGCTGTCCTGGCAGGGTGCCCCGAGGCCACTACCACAGCCACTGGTAAGCTGGTGGGCTAGGGGTCCCAGATCCATTGCCTGGACCTGGGACTGTGCAGTGAGTGGGACCTGTGCTGTGTCTGTCCCCCTTTATTAATACTGAAGATGACAAAACAAAATAAGTTTCAAAGCAAGCCTGAGGACAGTAAATCACCCATGGGGATGAGGGTGGGTTCATGGAACGTGGGAAGTTTGAGGGGAAGAGCAGGGGAAGTCGTTGAGGCATTCAGTAGGAGGTGGGTGGATGTGGCGTGTTGGCAGGAAGTCCGGTACAGGGGTGGATCAGCCAGAGAGATTGTTGGGAAGGACTGTTGCTATAAGTTGTTTTGGCAGGGGGGGACAGACGGATATGGAGGTGTTGGTGTGATGGTTGCGGAGAAATGGGTGGAATATGTTATGAATGTTTTGAGAGTAAGCGATAGGATATTGGTAGTGAAAATTCTGTTGGGAAGAAAGATAGCTGTGATTATATTGGCATATGCTCCACAGGCAGGATTAGATGAATCAGAGAAAGATAGATTTTGGGATGATTTAATACGTGTAGTGGGTGGTATGCGGGATGATGAGATAGTGATTTTGAGAGGGGACTTAAATGGTCATGTAGGTGAAGCAGCACAAGGTTATGAAGGAGTGCATGGGGGATGTGCATATGGTCTAAGGAATGCAGAAGGGGAAAGGATACTCGAGTTTGGGGAGCCAACGGACATGATTGTGTGCAACACATATTTTAGAAAAAGAGACAGTAGGTTAATTACGTATGAGTCTGGGGGAAATAGCAGTCAGATAGATTACTTTCTGGTTAGGAGGGCTGATAGGAGGTTAGTGAGGGATGTTAAAGTTATAGGAAGTGAGGAGTGTGTGCAGCAGCACAAACTATTGATTTGTGATATGGTGCTTAAAGAACAAGTGATGAAAAAGAGGACTTATGTACCTAGGAGGAAAATATGAAAGCTGAAAATCCAAGTAGTAAGGGATGCCTTCTATAGCGAGTTGAGGAGAGTGGTGGCTGAACAGGGAGCTGTAGACAGAGGCGTTAATGAACAGTACAGAGCCCTCAAGAAATATTTCTTGAGAGTTACTGATGTAACATGTGGCTGGACAAGAGGACCACCAAGACATAAAGTAACTTGGTGGTGGGATGAGGGTGTAGAAGCTGCAATTAAGGAGAAAAGAAGGCTTTTCCGGGAATGGAAGAAGGGTGGTAGCAAAGAGGAATATTTGGCTGCCAACCGTAGGGCTAGGAGAGAGGTATACAGGGCAAAGTCTGAGTCACAGAGACAATTACTTGATAACCTAAATCATGGGGAAAGGAAAAATATATTTAGGGTGGCAGGTCAGGTGAAGAGAGATAATCGGGATATCATAGGTGAGCAGTGTGTGAAGAATGATGAAGGAAAGGTAGTGCAGAACAGTGAGGATATTAAAGATGCATGGAGAGAGCATTATAACCGGTTGTTGAATGAGGAGTTTGACTGGGACAGGGAAGGTTTGGAGCCAGCAGATCCAGTGTCTGGCCCTTGGCCTTTGATTGATACTGCTACTGTGAGTGAGGCAATAGGCAGGATGAGGGTGGGGAAGGCAGCAGGTGTGTCTGGGTTGACTGCCGAAATGTTGAAGGCCTCAGGCGATATAGGGGTGGGTTTAGTCAATGACCTGATAAACAGGATAATTTATGAGTGTGTTGTCCCAGATGATTGGCTGAAGTGTGTAATTGTAAATGTGTATAAACTGATGCCCTGGAAAGAGCAAATTACAGAGGTATAAAGCTTTTAGATCAGATAATGAAGGTAATGGAGAGAGTTTTAGCAGGTATGATTAGAGAAAGAGTGAATATTGATGAGATGCAGTTTGGGTTTATGCCAGGTAGGGGGACCACTGATGCCATATTCACTGTTCGACAGCTTCAGGAAAAATATATATTGGTAGGAGAAGGGATCTTTATTTCGTTTTTGTTGATTTGGAAAAGGCCTTTGACAGAGTCCCTAGAGAGGTGGTGAAGTGGGCAATGAGAAAGCTTGGCTTGGAGGAGTGGCTGGTTAGGGTGGTTTTGGCCATGTATGTGGGTCCTCACACCCAAGTAAGAGTGAATGGAGATTTGAGTGATGAGTTTTCCGTGAATGCTGGTGTGCATCAGGGGTCACTCTTGAGTCCCATGTTGTTTATCATGGTACCTGAAGCCCTTTCACGTGACTTTAGAAACGGACTCCCGTGGGAGTTGTTGTATGCTGATGATTCGGTGTTGATTGCAGAGAATGAAAGGGAGGCGGAGGAAAGGTTTAGGAAGTGGAGAGATGGTATGGGGCAAAAGGGTTTAAGGGTAAATGCAGATAAAACAAAAGTGATGATATCTAGGGTTGGTGGCGGTACTGTCAAAGACGAGGGAGAGTGGCCATGTGCAGTTTGCCATAAGGGCGTGGGAAGTAATTCCATCTTGTGCGGTGTGTGTGATAAATGGGTGCATAAGAGATGTAGTGGTATCAGAGGTAGACTGCGAGATAATGCTGATTTTATGTGTACGGCGTGCCGGGGTGAGCAGGTGGAGATCGTCAGACGTGAAAGGATTGAACTTGCTGGTGAATCTCTTGAGTGTGTGGAAGAGTTTTGTTATTTGGGAGACATGTTGTGTGCTGGAGGTGGGGCTGGAGCTAGCTCTGTGGCTAGGGTGAGAAGTGGTTGGAAGAAGTTCAGGGAGCTCTTGCCTCTCCTGACATTGAGAGGGCTCTCCCTACGTGCTAAGGGGTCTTTGTATGCAGCATGTGTTAGGAGTGTAATACTGTATGGAAGTGAGACCTGGGCAGTGAAGGAGGAAGACATTCGCTGGCTCAGACATACAGAAATGACAATGATTAGGTGGATGTGCAGTGCGTCCCTGCGTCCAAGGCCTGGAGGGCCTGGGTTTACAATGGAAGAGTTGAGAGGTAGGATGGGACTGGAGTGTATTGGTGTTGTGATGAGGAGAGGTAGCTTGAGGTGGTTTGGACATGTGGAGAGGATGGGGGATGATAATTGGGTGAGAAAGGTGAGAAGTGTTAATATTGGGGGTGGGGTTATGAGGGGTAGACCAAGAAAGACATGGGACGAGGTCATGAAGTGTGACCTTAGGGTTAAGGGACTGAACAGGGAGGCTGCAATGGATCGTGCAGCGTGGAGAGCCGCCATTAGGTGACCAAGGCCGACACATGCAAGCATGTTGGAGCCCTTAAAAACGAAAACGAACACGAAACACATGCATTTCATAAAACCCATCCAATAATCCATCCAACTATTCAAGTTAAATAAGTGCTGTCAACCCTCATCATGTACTCCCCCATACAAATGTCATCCAATCATCATCTATCTGCTCAGCAAAAAATCAAACACACACCAAAATGAGATACTGGTCTCTGGTTTGAATAAATCTACACTATCTGTCTACCTATAGCCGGACCCCTTAATCCTGTAAGGGGTGGCCACAAACAAATTGCCTCCAAGTCGCCCTGTCTCCTGCCATTTCACTGATCCCCCCCTCTCATATACTTCTCCATTCCTACCTTATCCTCAGTCTCCCCATCCTTCTCCCTCAACTCCCTATTCCAAATGAGGAGGATGGTGGACCGTAGGACAAAGGGAACTTCTGGTTTCCTGTCCAGGCAGCTGGCTGGTATTAACGTGGCAGCTGGTTGGTATTAATTTGGCTTTCTTCTCCCCCCCTGCTCCCTCTCTGTAGGCAGTTTCCACGGCTCAGTCAACTCACACACCTGAAAATATACTATACATTAGTTCTTTCCTTTCAAACCTTGATTAACAAAAGTAGCTTGTTGGCAGCAAGAACATTATCATCTGGAGACAACATGAGTTAAATAACTTGTCAATACCAAATGCAAGATGTTTTTAATAATAATTCATCCATCCATCCATCATCCAATCCTACATTGCCCCATGTGGAGCATAGGAGCCCGGGCCTAGGTAATTGGTCCCGACAATTATGATGAGAGTGACCTGCCTCACTCATCCCTGAGTGGCATTACAAAAGCAATCAACCCCAACCACCCCTTGGATATAAACCTTCACCGGCTCAATCCAATTGGAACATCACAATTACCCACTAAGTCACCAGGCGCCAAAATTTGGTTATATGGTTACAACCCAGCATAGTAAATGGTTTCCTGATGCACAGGAAACCATTTGACTTGTCACTCAGTGTAGTCACCCACAGGCTGAAGGAAGGGGAAAGAATGAAGGAAAGAAAGACAGAAGAGGGAATGTAAAGTCACCCGTAGGCAGAAGGACAAGGAAAGAATGAAGGAAAGAAAGACAGAAGAGAATAGAAGGAAAGAAGGATGGAGGAGAGGAAAGGGCAGACACCCGAGAACAGCGCTACATCGAGTGAGTGGATGGTGAGCGCCCCCACCTACCACAAATAATAATAATAGTAATAATAATAACTACTTTAAGAATAACGAGAACTACTCTAAGTCTCAATGGCATGCCTAATGGGCCACATCCCCACACATCATTCAAGCCCCTGAAATCCTGATACCACAACACAGGCATAACTATCCACACACATGCATTTCATAAAAACCATCCAATAATCCATCCAACTGTTCAAGTTAAATAAGTGCTGTCAACCCTCATCATGTACTCCCCCATACAAATGTCATCCAATCATCATCTATCTGCTCAGCAAAAAATCAAACACACACCAAAATGAGATACTGGTCTCTGGTTTGAATAAAACTACACTACCTGTCTACCTATACGGGACGCCTTAATTCTATAAGGGGTGGCCACAAACAAACTGCCTCCAAGTCACCCTGTCTCCTGCCATTTCACTACTCCCCCCCTCTCATATACTTCTCCATTCCTACCTTATCCTCAGTCTCCCCTTCCTTCTCCCTCAACTCCCTATGCCAAATGAGGAGGATGGTGGACTGTAGGAGAAAGGGAACTTCTGGTTTCCTGTCCCGGCAGCTGGCTGGTATTAACATGGCAGCTGGTTGGTATTAATTTGGCTTTCTTCTCCCCCCCTGCTCCCTCTCTGTAGGCAGTTTCCATGGCTCAGTCAACTCACACACCTGAAAATATACTATACATTAGTTCTTTCCTTTCAAACCTTGATTAACAAAAGTAGCTTGTTGGCAGCAAGAACATTATCATCTGGAGACAACATGAGTTAAATAACTTGGCAATACCAAATGCAAGATGTTTTTAATAATAATTCATCCATCCATCCATCATCCAATCCTACATTGCCCCATGTGGAGCATAGGAGCCCGGGGCTAGGCAACTGGTCCCGACAATTAAGATGAGAGTGACCAGCCTCACTCATCCCTGAGTGGCATTACATAAGCAATCAACCCCAACCACCCCTTCGATATAAACCTTCACCAGCTCAATCCAATTGGAACATCACAATTACCCACTAACCCACCAGGCGCCAAAATCTGGTTATATGGTTACAACCCAGCATAGTAAATGGTTTCCTGATATAGACATAATTTCCATCAGTAACCTTCAGAATGACACCAAGATGTAATGTACAAAATAATTCGCTATGGAAAACGTGTTAGGAAATCTCAAGTCACATATAATATGGCCCAAAAGCTCATGACATATAACCTTCAATCCGATGACCTAACAGTAATGAGGGGGATATGAAGACTAAAGCTCACCCTTTCAATCAGGAAAGGTTGCTTCCTAAATGAATACAATTGCTTGTCGGTATCCACACTATAATGAACCCCTTCAATACGATGTCTACTAGATTTAATTATTGCAACTACCACGAGATTTTATTCAACTTATGACATCTCAAAACTCTTCACCTTAAGTGGAACTGCCGAGACAGACAAAGAAAGAGACAGACGGAAGCAGAGACTAACAGAGAGACAGGCACAGGCAGAGGAAGATTTAGAGAGAGAGAGATTGGATCAGTTGCAAGGACAGGGAAAACTGAGGAGAGGAAATCAGGTAAGGAGAAGGGTAGAAAGACAGAAAGAGAGACTGAGACAGAGAGCAGGAGGCAGAGACAGAGAACATAATGCAGAGGTGAGTGCATGCAACTGAATGAGGTAAACGTGAGAGAATGCGGGGTTTGGAAGTGGAGGAAATGGAACGATTCTTTCAGTTCAAAATGGAAGAGGCTGAAAGAGTGCGCATGATGGGAGCAAGAAAGAGGAAGGAGAAAATAAGTTACTTAATGACCAAGTGTAAGATGGTGAATTGAAGTAGGAAATGCAAATGTGGAAGACAGGAAGACAAAAGATTATTAATGAGAAGCAGTGGAAAATAGTGATTTGAAAGCAGGAAATGCATACATGGAAGGCAAGACAATGCTTGATAGTGTCCTGGTACCAACACAGACGTCAGGCAGTGAAATCTGAACAGTGATAGCGAGGTAAACAAAGAATATTTACACTCCCACTATATTTTGCATTCTGAAGTAAGGCGAAGAGCTGTGAAATACAACACTTTCTGTTTAAATTTTAACAACTGAACAGAAGACAGAGCTGTGAAATAACTATGCACCTCACATTTCAAGAAATATATTATATTTTTACTTTTTTTTTTTAGCATAAACATATATTTTGGCTACTCAGAACTATCATACACGCTGAAATGTATGGGGAAATATTGTTTGGTTTCAGTTTCATGGATGGGAGAGAGTTCGTTACCTTTCTGTTTGATTTAGTTCAGGAAGACAGCTGTTCAGGAGAGGAGCATAAACACCCCAAAGAGGAGAGAGAGAGAGAGAGAGAGAGAGAGAGAGAGAGAGAGAGAGCACAAAAACCAAACACAAAACAGCCAATGAGAACTACAACACTGTGGAAAAAAAAGAGAAAGAAAAAGGAACTCGAGAGCATAAAAACATGTAAGCCTTCAACAGAATACCTTGGGCAATATATATATATATATATATATATATATATATATATATATATATATGTGTGTGTGTGTGTGTGTGTGTGTGTGTGTGTTGAACTGTCTGTGTGTATGCAGGAGAGCCTGTGTATGCGTCGTGGAGGGACACTGCGTTTGGAGGGATGGCCGAGTTCATAGTGATCCTTTGTGGATGGAGGTTTGGGTATGCATGTTAATAAATATGTGTGTGTGGGGGGGGGGAAATATAGCAGTGTCTAAGGTGAATCTGCAGCATGTGTGTAAGTGCAATAGTGTGTGGGACGGTGTGGCCTTATGTGTTCAAGGACAGCTGCATGTATATGAAGGTATGGCTATGTATATAGAAACAGTACTTTGTGTGTCGATTTATGGATATGTATGTGTATATGAATCAACATTTGTGAAGATGTAATAGTGTAGGAATGACTGGAGGTGCGGGTTACCGCTGTTGAGGTGGACCTACGTGTGTGGAAGAGAGGTTGGGGTTACGTAGGTGGAGATAGGGCTACGTGTGTAGATTTGGATATGTAAAGGAGTGGGTGTTTGTGTGGAGGGATAGCGTGTGTCCTTGGAGGTGAGACTGTGCAGAGATGTGGCTGTGTGCTTGGACGTGTGGTGGGATGCTGGTGTGGTTCTGTGTTAGGTTGTCTTTGTGTCTGTGTTTGTGAACGTGTGCCTGTTTGTATGTTTGTGTGTGTATATATATGTGTGTGTGTGTGTGTGTGTGTGTGTGTGTGTGTGTGTGTGTGTGTGTGTGTGTGTGTGTGTGTGTGCAAACGTGTGTACTTGACTGATATCCACATGCATACACACAAAGGACAGGACACACAGAGTAGTTGTTTATGTGTGTGGGTTTATGAATAGACTACACTTACACTCAGGCCAGGACAGACATAGGGTAGCGTATGTGTTTGTATGTGTTAACAGAATACACATACAGAGTACCATGTGTGTGAACAGAATAAATATGCAGAGTAGCATGGAGTAAAGATATATATATATATATATATATATATATAGAGAGAGAGAGAGAGAGAGAGAGAGAGAGAGAGAGACAGACAGACAGAGAGAGAGAGAGAGAGACAGAGTATAAATTTTTCTTTACAGAACACAACTCACACACCGTAAACACACACAGACACAGACACACACACAGACACAGACACACACACAGACACACACACAGACACACACACACACACACACACACACACACACACACAGAAACTTATACTTGTACAAAGAACCGGCGAAACTTAGACTGTTACACCCGTAGACTTTCAGAGAGCATAATTTCTTATATAGCGATTTTATGGGCGACCGAAAGTTAGGTTAGGTCACTTTGGGCAGGGTTTGGTCTGATTAGATAATTTTTGGTTGGGTTGGGTTCAGATCGACTAGATATAGACGGATTAGGTTAGATTGCTTTAGAATAGCTCGGTTTTGATATATTTTGGGTTGGGTTCTATTGGGTTGGGTTAGGCTGGGTTAGGTTCGGTTGGATTTGGTCATTTGAGGCTTGAGTGGGTTTCGTTAGGTCGGGTATGGTATGGTTAAGTGAGACTGGGTAGGATTAGGCAGGGTTAGATGCGGTCAGGCTGCGTCAGAATTAGTTAGTTTAGGTATGGGGAGGTTACGTGAGATAGTGAGGTTAAATACAATTAGACTGGGTTAGGTGAGGTTAAGTTAGATTAGTTTGGGTTATTTTAGGTTGAATTAGGTCACTCGAGGTTAGGCCAGGTTCAGTTCCAGCAAATATGGATAGGTTAGGCGAGACTGGCCTAAAATAAGATTCAGAAAACGTTATAAACACAACCCCCTCCTCCCATCTGATTCTGTGACCTACGTTTTGGCTTCAGTCTTTCTCTCCCTATTTCACTCTCTCGTAAAAGTCTTGGTCCCTGTCGAAACGCCTAAATTTACTGCATTGTCAAAGTGGTTTATGCATTGCGGTCTTTTGTTGGTCGGTCCTTCCAAAGTCAAGTATCGCGGAGGTGGACGTGGTTTTGTGTGTGTGTGTGTGTGTGTGTGTGTGTGTGTGTGTGTGTGTGTGTGTGTGTGTGTGTGTGCGCGCGCGCGTGTAGTTGTGCGTGTGTGCTTCGTGTTCCATGTATTTTCTGTTTCTTGTGTTCCGATTTAAGTCTCTTTTATATATTTGGTTTGTGCTTTGTGTTACTGCAGATTTATGTGCTTGAATTGAGAGGTATATGAGGGAGGGGGGCGTGAGTTGGCGGGAGGGTAGTCAAATGGTGGGTGACAGAGCGACTTGGAGGCGTTTTGTCTGCGGCCACCATTTGCGGGATTAGGGCGTCGGGCTATAGACAGATAGATAGATAGATGTTTCGTGTGACTAAAGGTGAACTGCTTAAGGGTAGTACCTTTTATAGTAACGATTATTTCTTCCTGAATACAGCAAATGTTTTTAGTGTATTTCGCTCTCTGGACGATTGTATAAGACCTTCTTGGAAAGGACTAGAATTACAAAGATTGCAGTCGATACAGTCTTATGCGTGATGAGTGGTATGTGTGGTGTGGTGTAGTATGGTGTGTGGTATGGGTGTGGTATGGTGTGGTGCTGCGCAGTGTAGTGTGGTGTGACCAAGGTGAGAGGTATGGTGTGATGTGGGCGGGGTGAGCGGTGATGTGTGATGCTGTTTGGTGCAATGTGTTGTGTTGTGTTGTTCTGTGTTGAGGTGTGGTAAAATGACGCGGTTTGGTGCAGTGTGGTGCGTTGCGGTGTGGTGTTTTGAGGTGTGACGTGGTTTGATTTGGTGTGGTTTGGTGTTTGGTGTGATGTGGTGTTGTACAGTGTGGTATGGTTCAGCGTGGTGTGGCGCAGTGTGGAGTGGTGTGGTGTGACGCGGTGCAATTCAGTGTGGTGCGGTTCGGTGTGGTGTGGTGTGGTTTGTAGAGTATGATGTGATATGGCTTGGTGTGGTGTGGCTTGGTGCGTTATTGTATGGTGCTGAGCAGTGTTTTATGGTGTAGTCAGCCTGGTGTGATGTAGTGCACAGTGGCGTGTTGTAGTGTAGTGTGGTGTGGTGTGCTGTAACGGAGCGTGGTGTAGGTCAGTGTGTTGTATTGTGGTGGTGTGAGGTGTGAGGTATTGTCAGGCGTGTTGAAGTGTGGTGTGGTGTGGTGAGGAGTGGTGTGGGTTAGTTTGATGTGATGTCGCGTGATGTGGTGTGGTGCACTGTGGTACAATGGCGTGTGGTGTGGTGTGGTGTGGTGTGATGAGTATGGTGTGATGCGGGTGGTATGAGCGGTGTATTGTGGTAGGATGCTATGTGGTGTGGTGAGGCGCTGGGGTGAGTTTAGTGATGTGGTACTGCGCTGAGGCGAGCTTATCCTAGTGGCGTGGTGCCGTGTGGTGTGAGGCAGTGTAGTGTGATGTGTGACAGTCTGGTGTAGAAGTGTGATGTGTGATGCAGTACGATGTGGTGTGGTGTGGTTTGCTGTGGTGTGGTGGGATGCTGTGGTGTGGAGGTGTGAGGGTGTGTGGGAGCCAGCAGGTGTCCACTGTGGCGCGGGACACCAACGGGTTCACCCCCACACTTTACGTTTAAAATAGTCCCCCACCCAGCCTTGGTCACGTTCAGGGTTCACACACCCCTGAATACAAATACCTTCCTCAAACTTCACAAATCAACATACATACCACACACACAAATACAATATCTACATTTAAACTTAACTAATCTAGCTATCTATATACCTAGGCTGCTTCCCCCACACAAAGGGAGGTAGCCGAGACAGGACGACACACTCCCAATTTACTCATCCAAACACACTCAATTATTCGTATCTTAGACCCAAGGGGGAGAAGGGACAGATCCTCACTGGATGAACATGTTTACATTTTTAAAGCTCTTAGTGATCTAAAATACCCTCCATATTTTATCCACAGAACTAGAAAGAGTGTCACTAAAATACACATGAGTAAATACAAAAAAGAAAAACCTGAGAAAAGAATAATAGTACTCACACCCTGTGTAGCGGACACTGTTTCTCCCTGTATGAATATGGCAGGAATAAAGGTAGTCAGAGCAGGAAATACGACTGTGGGCAAGTTAGTCAGAAAACTAACAAATACGTAAAAAGAACAAACAAAGCAGGTGTGTATAAAATTTCGTGCAAAGATTGCGAAAAGGTACCGTACATGTGGGAGAGACTTTTAGGGGGTTGATAAAAGGTTAAAGGAAAATAAATATGATATGAGAGTTTTTAATCTCAACAATGCTACTGTACAACATGGATTTGATACCGAACATGGAACACTGGAATAAGGCAAAGTTTGTGCTACATGAGAGTAATATAACTAAACGTAATGTGTCGAGTCTGCCCATATTGCTGATAGAATAATTTTAATCAGAATAGAGGATTTTATTCACTTGCCAAACCTTAAGCCCACCATTTAACTAGCGGAAGAGCTAAAATAGGGTAGTTAGTTCTGGTTGTTCAAGAGCATCACGTCAGTATCTTGGAGCTATGAGGCTTGCTGAAGTCGTTGAATGTAAAAATTATATGCCAATCCTGAAGCTCGTCTTGGCGAAACGCTGAAATAAATTAGGTCCATACTCTGTTGTTACAACCTCATCGGGGTAATCATAGCTCTCTGTACAGGTTAAGAACTAGACTCACGCTCTTATATCATTTATGACTCAAAATTAGTCCAAGCATAACTTCCTGATTTTTGGCACACTCTCCACGGGGTAGCCTGTACATGTGAGTGAGGGGAGAACCTATGAATATATGCATCTGGTGGAGAGAGGACATAGGGTATAGAACCATGTGAGAAATTCGGGGCGATAAATGTATTACGAAGAACGAGCTCCAACTTTTTACTTCTTTCGTTTTGCTACTGGTTTCACCGTCCAACTATTTTCTGTCACTGAACATGTGTGTCACGTTCTGGCAATTCTAACTAACCTAGAATATCCTGCCTCGTTTTTTCCCTCCCTCTCTCTCTCTCTTTCTCCTGGGAGTTGCCTGTATGTCTGTCCAACTACCTCTCTAAATGCTGCAGACCACTGCCGTCGTATTATAAGTTGTTTTAGTGATGTCGTAGCATATCTACTTTAGTGATTTACTCTGCACATCACACCTCAACTGCATTAATATACACTACTAATGCAATTGTGTTGATATTAAAGCAACACAAATAACAAAGAAGATAATGTCATAGTGTAGCGGGCCAAACAGATCACCAAGAAACGTGTGCTACAAAGCTGGAGTGCCATTTAGAGTACGGTCTCGTGTGTGTGTGTGTGTGTGTGTGTGTGTGTGTGTGTGTGTGTGTGTGTGTGTGTGTGTGTGTGAAACCCTTTCATATCTAAAAGTCTCTTCAAAGCTGAAAGTCTCTTCAAAGCAATCATATGGAGACAGTAAGAGTGAAATAAAAGAGAAATGTCATCTCACAGGAGAGGTAAAATCCTTTCAGGCCGGAGTGCTTAAAAAGGACGCGATAGCATCTCAAGGAAAGGTTGTGTCTGTCTGTCTCATTAACGTTTTGGGATGCGAGGTACTTCATTCCCGGCGACATGAGCGAGGCCACACCACACCATTCAAAGCCACTCTCTCTTACCACATGACGCCAAAGGCATAATCAATGGGTCTTGAAGCTCCAGCATCTATTATATTTGTATCCAGTTAATTTATTTTTACTAACTCCAAACGATATGGTTCAGTTTGGGAGAGAGTTTTCAAGAGGGCTTTGATACTCGTATAACCTTCATTAACACCTCCCCCAGAAAAAAAAAAAGTCCAACGGTATTCTCAGTTGGATAAAATCGTCTGCAAATAGAAAGAAATACCTAAAAAACTGTGAGTAGTCTGATGGAATTTATAATTACGAAATCTGTGTAAGTTGCGGCGATCTATCCTTGGAATGTTATGACTTGTCTCAGGTAAAAATAATCACCTGATGTTAATTTGAATACAATAGTTGTGTCCATACCAGCTTAAGGATAATCGAAAGTTACCAACGATTATACTGACAGACTTCTCAGAGCTGAATAACCTTGTATTAGCCTGACTAAAATACCCAGATGCATCCACGGCAGCGATGTGGTTAATATTCTTAGAGGCTGATCAGAATATAACAGATTTGATACTGTGCTGGAAATAACAGTCTACCTTTCAGCTTGACGAATTATTTAGCGTTTCTTTCTGTTGTTCAGGGAACTGTGAATATATAGAGGTTTTTGTCTGACACCTCATCCAGTGAAATGTGATCGGAACCAAAAAGCTCCTTCATCTCTGTCCCTATTCATCAACCATTCGTCCACCTCTCCGTCCTATACTACCCATCTGTTTTCATCATCCTTGATCTAGATTAACCTTTCTTCTCCTCGCAACTACTCCACTCTACATCTTCCCTTGTGTATTCCCTACATGTTCTATCCACGATCGTCTTGGCCTTCCTCTCTTCTTCCAACCATTACACTCTCATACATACTTCTCTTTGTGCTGTACTATCTCACACTGTTTGTTCATCCAGTTCTCTGCCAACTTTTCATTCATCTTTCTTCACTCACATGCTCTCTCCTTCATGTACTCCTTGGCTTTTCTTTCCATCCACGTTGTTATTGGCCTACCTATTTTTTGTCCTTTATACTTCATCACTCATATGCACCTTCCATCACGGACTTTTTGTCTGTCCACCACCTCATTATTTATAATCTGTCTCTCCTCCCAACTATCTATCCCACAGCAGAACATCTATTCCACCAAAGTCAATGGAGGGTAATGTTATCACTGGTGTCCGTCCGTAGAGTTGGGACGGTTGGGCGGGCGCAGAGATTTTGTTTCTGGAGCAAATCTCAGAAAGTATTAAATGCAGTCATGAACTTTCATTATCGAACACTGTCACTTTCAGTTTGTTCTTTGCCTCCGTCCCCTTTCTCTCTGTTATCCCACTTTCATATATATTTCTTATGTACTCCCTCACTTCTATCCTTCCACCTTGCTCTTGGTCCACCTCTCTTTCCACGCCAATCTCTTACTCCCCATTACCTTCCTATGACCAAACCACATCAGTGTTGCTGAAAGTAAAGGAAGAAAAACTGAACTGCTGCAGCCAGATTGTGTGTGCGCGGGGAAGGATACGTCTGTGTGTGTGTGTGTGTGTGTGTGTGTGTGTGTGTGTGTGTGTGTGTGTGTGTGTGTGTGTGTGTGTGTGTGTGTGTGTGTTTGCTTCGTGCTCCATGTGTTTTCTGTAACTGTTGCTCCGTTTTTCGTCTGTTTTATATATTTTGTTTGTGCTTTGTGTTACTGCAGCTTTATATGCTTGTATGTCTCGTGTGACTAAAGGTGAACTGCTTAAGAATAGTTCCTTTTATAGATACGATTGCTTCTTCCGGAATACAGCAAATGTTTTCAGTTTATTTCGCTCTGTGGACGATTATATAAGAGCGTCATGGAAAATACTGGAATTAGAAAAACTGCAGTAGATACAGCCTTGTTTACCAGATATCCTGCCCAAGTTTCATTAGCAGATACGTTGTCCAAGTTGAATAAAATCGTCTGAAGTATGAATAAGCTTGAAGAGACGTTGCTGTACTGAAAGTCATTGGATATGCCTTGTTTTATGTCTGTTCGTATGTGGCTGCGAGATAACAGACTCAGGTTCAGTCTTTTATGGCAAGCGTTAATAGATATCTCAGTGCTTTCTTTAATATGGAGGTTAATATATCACTGGAATGTTTCTAAAGCTTTCCGCCTCCTCTCTAGTAAAGATGTTTACTGTGTATTACACTCTTCTAATTGGTAACATCACTGGTGTGTTTACAGATCCCCATCTCTCAGGCAAGGGTGTTTACTCGTCTCTGTTACATGGGTGTCTATTACACACCTCCTATTGGTAATCTGTTGATGGTATGTTTTTCAAAGCCTCCCAACTGGCTCTCGTGCAACGGTGTTTATTATCTATTACACTCCTCTTATTAGTGATGTGTCAAGAGCATGTTTTTAGATTCCGACCTCCCTCGTGCAAGGCTTTTTACTGATGATTACACGGAAGTGAAGCTTGGACATTGTTGGAAGGACACAAGTCAAGAGTGAGAGCAGTGGAAATGAGTTATTTAAGAGGAGCCTGTGGAGTCACGTGGAGAGACAGGCTGACGAATAAAGATATAAAGGAGCGTTGTGGTGTTGATGTGGATGTGATAGGAAGCGTTATGAGGAACACACTGAGGTGGTTTGGCCATGTGGAGAGAATGGAGGGTGAAAGACTGACGAAGAGAGTGTATGTGAGTGAGGTGGAGGGGGGAAGAGGGAGAGGGAGGCCGAGGATGAGATGGAGTGATGGGGTGGAGAGGTATATGAGAGAGGGGGGCGTGTGAGTTGGGAGCAGGGCAGTGAAATGGCGGGGGACAGGGCGACTTGGAGGCGATTTGTCTGTGGCCACCCCAAACGGGATTGAGGCGTCTGGCAATAGATAGATAGATAGACACACACCATATTGGGAGTCGTACACGTCCTCTCTGATTATACGATGACAACTCTCTCAAATCATGCATGGTCTTCTCATAGCCTTCATCAGCCTCTGAACCACGTAGTCTCGTCTGCTTATGCCTGCACTCCTCATAGTCCTAATCAGACCTCAGAGCTACCTATCCAAGCCGTATATTACTGTTATCCTGTGTTCTTTTTATCGTTCTTCTTTTTTTCTCTTTTTCTGGCCCCATTCATGCCTTTCTGCGTTTTGTTTCAGTCATTTGCTCTCTTTATCTCATACTCTGTTTTTTTTTGGTTTTACTCTCTGCTCTTTTTCTCTTCTCCTACCTCTTTATCTCTCGTATCCCTGCCACGGTTCGCCAATTAAATATTTCACGGTTTATTATGCAGATACGAGGCTGTAAGTAATGACCAGGCAAGATGATAGATTGAAGCCGTTGCGAATCAAACAGACATATATGGTAAAATGTCAGACACAGACTTACACATGCACTTCTAAACTGAACTGGAGTAAAGATATATATATATATATATATATATATATATATATATATATATATAGAGAGAGAGAGAGAGAGAGAGAGAGAGAGAGAGAGAGAGAGAGAGAGAGAGAGAGACAGTATAAATTTTTCTTTACAGAACACAACTCACACACCGTAAACACACAGACACAGACACAGACACACACACACACAGATACACACACTAGACACACACACACACACACAGATACACACACACACCATCTTCTACTTGTACACAGAACCGGCGAAACTTGGACTGTTACACCCGTAGACTTTCAGAGAGCATAATTTCTTATATAGCGATTTTATGGGCGACCGAAAGTTAGGTTAGGTCACTTTGGGCAGGGTTTGGTCTGATTAGATAATTTTTGGTTGGGTTGGGTTCAGATCGACTAGATATAGACGGATTAGGTTAGATTGCTTTAGAATAGCTCGGTTTTGATATATTTTGGGTTGGGTTCTATTGGGTTGGGTTAGGCTGGGTTAGGTTTCGGTTGGATTTGGTCATTTGAGGCTTAAGTGGGTTTCGTTAGGTCGGGTATGGTATGGTTAAGTGAGACTGGGTAGGATTAGGCAGGGTTAGATGCGGTCAGGCTGCGTCAGAATTAGTTAGTTTAGGTATGGGGAGGTTACGTGAGATAGTGAGATTCAATACAATTAGACTGGGTTAGGTGAGGTTAAGTTAGATTAGTTTGGGTTATTTTAGGTTGAATTAGGTCACTCGAGGTTAGGCCAGGTTCAGTTCCAGCAAATATGGATAGGTTAGGCGCAACTGGCCTAAAATAAGATTCAGAAAACGTTATAAACACAACCCCCACCTCCCATCTGATTCTGTGACCTACGTTTTGGCTTCAGTCTTTCTCTCCCTATTTCACTCTCTCGTAAAAGTCTTGGTCCCTGTCGAAACGCCTAAATTTACTGCATTGTAAAAGTGGTTTATGCATTGCGGTCTTTTGTTGGTCGGTCCTTCCAAAGCCAAGTATCGCACGAGGTGGACGTGGTTTTGTGTGTGTGTGTGTGTGTGTGTGTGTGTGTGTGTGTGTGTGTGTGTGTTCATGTGCGTGTGCGCTTGAAGCTGTGTGTACTTGAGTAATGCCCACATGCACACACAAAGGCCAGGACAGTAGTGTGTGTGTGTGTGTGTGTGTGTGTGTGTGTGTGTGTGTGTGTGTGTGTGTGTGTGTGTGTGTGTGTGTGTGTGTGTGCGCGCGCGCGCAAACGTGTGTACTTGGCTGATATCCACATGCATACACACAAAGGCCAGGACACACAGAGTAGTTGTTTATGTGTGTGGGTTTATGAATAGACTACACTTACACTCAGGCCAGGACAGACATAGGGTAGTGTGTGTGTGCGTATGTGTTTGTATGTGTTAACAGAATACACATACAGAGTACCATGTGTGTGAACAGAATATGTAGAGTAGCATGTGTGTGTGTACGTGTGAATAGAATACACATGTAGACGTGTGTGCTACCCACACTGACACCCTCTAATTCTTTCAGCCAGGATTGGAGACGTAGCGTGTATATGTCAGGACTCCATATTATAATTACAAATCATAATAGATAGCATGATGGATAGATAGATAGACAGATAGATAGACAGACAAATAGAAGCAGCAAGTACGTGTGGACATTCAAGTGCATATACATACATACCAGTTCTCACAAACCACTTACTAAAGTCAGTCAATAATATCTTTACAAACACTCCCGACGCAGTGCCAAGCGACATAGGTTTCATAGCACCCTTTTTTTTTTTTTTTTTTTTTTAGGGATTTATGTGTATTAAACCTTAAGGATTCTTTAGTATGTTGCGTTTATTGTTTTGATATAGACACAATTTCCATCAGTAACCTTCAGAATGACACCAAGGTGTAATGTACAAAATAATTCGCTATGGAAAACGTGTTAGGAAATCTCAAGAGTCACATATAATATGGGCCAAAACCTTATGACATCTAACCTTCAATCCGATGACCTAACAGTAATGAGGGGGAAGTGAACACTAAAGCTCACCCTTTCAAGTAGGAAAGTCTGCTTCCTAAATGAATAAAATTGCTTGTCGGTATCCACACAATAATGAACCCCTTCAATACGATGTCTACTAGATTTAATTATTGCAACTACCAGGAGATTTTATTCAACTTATGACATCTCAAAACTCTTCACCTTAAGTGGAACTGCTGAGACAGACAAAGAAAGAGACAGACAGAAGCAGAGACTAACAGAGAGACAGAGGCACAGGCAGAGGAAGATTTAGAGAGAGAGAGATTGGATCAGTTACAAGGACAGGGAAAACTGAGGAGAGGAAATCAGGTAAGGAGAAGGGTAGAAAGACCGAGAGAGAGACTGAGACAGAGAGAAGGAGGCAGAGACAGAGAACATGATGCAGAGGTGAGTGCATGCAACTGAATGAGGTAAACGTGAGAGGATGCGGGGTTTGGAAGTGGAAGAAATGGAACTATTCTCTCAGTCCAAAATGGAAGAGGCTGAAAGAGTGCGCACATATTCATTCACGCAAACACTGATACAAGCACTGATCAGCGCATGCACGCACACTAATACACGCAGGCACTGATACACGCAGGCACTAATAGGCACTGATACACACAGGCACTGAATCACATAGGCACTGAATCACACAGACACTGATACACACAGGCACTGATACACTATCTATCTATCCATCTATATACCTAGGCTGCTTCCCCCAAGGAAAGGGAGGTAGCCGAGACAGGACGACACACTCCCCATTTACTCATCCATTCAAAGACGTTCATTCGCATCTTAGCCCCAAAGGGGAGAAAGGACAGATCCTCACCGCACCACACTGCACAAGGGTCAACTGCGCAATGCAATCAGTGACATCTGCAGCAGGGCCCGACAGCAGAGCTGCTTTACCCCTGCCACATCATAACAGACTCATCCCCTTACCTGCACCTGACCTGAAATAGCTGATCAGACCAAATGGGGGAGGATATCCCCTCAGGGCTGCGTCATCACTTATTCATTCACAATTTCTCTCCACCCATTTCTGTCACGCACAGCCACTCTTCCTTGCTCAACAGACGTCCCTCTTGCATCTAGCGCTCTCTTCACACTGTCCATCCATCCTATTTGTGGTCTTCCTCTCAGCCTTACACCTCTCACATCAGATCTAGTTATCTTTTTCACCAATCGCTCATTATCCATTCTCTCCATATGCCCAAACCATCGCAACACCCTCTGCTCAACTCTACCAGCCATCTCCCGAACAACTCCAGTTCTCCTTCGCACTTCATCATTCCGCACTCGATCCATACGCGTCACTCCACACATACTCCTCAGACACCTCATCTCCATTACATTCAAACTTTTCCTCTCTGCTACACCCATATTCCATGTTTCAGCCCCATATAACGCAGTCGGTACCGCAACACCCTCATACAGTCTTCTCTTTACATCCATTCTAAGCGAACGACATCTAAACACCTTTTTCATTCCTCCCAGCACCTTTCCTACTTCATTTATTCTAAACTTCACTTCTGCATCCTTTAAGCGTCACGTTATAATGATTGATGAGGCAGAGCTCAAGGAGAGGATAGGAGAAGTTGTTGAATCAGTATCTGCTTTATCTGACCCTTTTGCAGCTGACATTAGATATCATCCAAAATGTTGGCAGCATTATGTGCAGAATTTAGGCAGGGGGTTTGAAAGTGGTGCCACAATGCATGTTCTGAGTGCTACCCTCCAGGAAGCAAGAGGAGTGTTCTTCAAGCATGTTGACAATGTTATCTTTGTTGAACATGAGATTCGCTCACTGCAATCCTTGCTTAATGATTATAAGCACATTGTCGGTGACTATGGCTATAGTGTTGGTGAAATGAAATCATCCTACTTAAAAGAACTGTTGTTGAATGAATATAAAGATTCAATAGCATTTAAAGAGAGAGAAAACAAGAACAAAAGTGAGTGGGTGTATGATGTGAGTGGAGGAGGTGATTCTATTCACACTGCCATCACTTCGTACGGAATAAGCGATGATCAGCTCATTGAAAACTTAGCACCAAGATTGGCGCAAGAAATTAAAGAGGTTTCAACTCCAATGTGGCCACCCGATCTTGAAGAGCTAGAAGAGGGGGAAGAGATATCGCCACTGCTGCTAAAACTTCTAAGTTTACTGCAAACCCCATCAAGAAAGACTGCTGATTTGAGCCCCACTACCCTCAGTCTTGCATCAATGATAACTTATCATGTGAGTAAAAAGCGTACATCTACAGTGATCAACACGGGGGTAACTGTTCATGGTATGACGAGGAGCAGAGAACTGACAGACACACTACACAAAGCTGGAGCATGCATCAGCTATGCAGATGTTCAGCTATTATACGACCACTGGACTCTACAAGATGTAGAGACTTCTTCATCATGCCCCCAAGAGATTGCTGACGCGAAACCAGCAATAGTAATCGTCGACAATGATGACTTCAAGGTGGGCTCAGTGACTGGCGATGCTTCTGGAGCACACCGAACGAACGTTATGTACATTCAGCCATTAGAGGATGAAGAAAAACGGGATAAACAAGGGCCAAGAATCATTAAGAAAAATGAGATTACAACAAAGTTGAAGCAGAAATGTAGCGAAATGACTCAGGTTCGGCAGTACAAGTGCCCTATGGGCACTTCGAGCGAGCTCCCAGTGCGTCCTGAGGTGGAAAGAGTTAAGAATTGCACAAAGGTGCAAAGAATGCGATCCGTACTACACACTATCTGTCGAATGGATGACAAAGGTACAAGGACCTCCCCTGAGGCTCAACAAGTACCAGCATACAGTGGCTTCCAGTCTTGCTGTCAGTATCCACCACGGAAAAGCAAACCATACTATCATACTACATATCCAGAACCTCCTACCAAATCTGTACTGTATGACATTATGTTGAAGCTGACAAATGCGATAGAACAAAAAAGAATTCCATTTTCTTTCCTTGTTGGGGATATGCCAACCTACAAACTCATTCTGCAGCTCAAATCTGAATCCCCAGACAGGTTTCACAGCATCATTCCAATTATTGGAGCATTTCATCAACAAATGTCATACATGTACGCCATCTACAAAAGATTTAAGGGCTCAGGTATGGCAGATACATTAGTGGCGGCTGGTGTGATAGCAGGAGGATCTGTAGACCAAGCCTTGCGAGGAAAACACTATAGAAGGGGTCTGAGATGCATACTTCTGTGGCGAGAGGTTTTGATATACAAAAGGCTCCAAGGAATCCTTTGTAACAAAGAACCGTCTGATAACATCAAAGAAAAAATTGATGTTCTAAGGCATCCTTTAGACCAGTGATTTTCAACCAGTGTGCCGCGAAGCAACTGCAGGTGTGCCGTGGGAATTGGGGAAGGAAGATTGATCCTCCCTCAAACAACGTGCACATGGCAAATGTGACATCTATGAGTATGACACTATCATGTGTCACGGCTTAATGACAATGAATTTAATTAATTGTGAATTTATATTATACCCTATTTGTGGGGGGCATAACACACTGTATGTACGAACTGGTAACCCTTATTCCGCCGGGCCTCCGGGCTAACGGATTTTCTCAGCCAGACGGGCCTTCACCACAGCGGCACTTGGACGCGCTGCCCGGCGCCCCTATTCCTTGTATACGTCTTAAAAGTAAAGATCACGAGATATGGATAGATTTGTAATTAAGAAACGAACGTTAGAAGATGAGGGCAGTGAAGCTAGTGTGGCCGGAACTAGTTCTGGAAGGAAGACAATTAGGACAGACAGTATTACTTCCAAATCAGTTGTGCGACAGTATAAAGAAGACTACTTGTCCTTCGGATTCACTTCATCTGGAGAAGAGGAACCTCGTCCTGTCTGTGTTGTTTGTGGCGAAAGACTAGCAAATCAAGCGATGGTTCCAAGTAAACTTAAAAGACATCTTCGGACAAAGCACTCTCATTTATGTGAGAAATCAACTGAATATTTTAAAAGGCTTATCACTGACCAAACACGCCAGTCTCAACAAATCACCAGAATCACGACTGTATATGCCAAAGCTCAAGAAGCAAGTTATGCTGTTGCAGAAATAGTTGCCCAAAAAATGAAATCACATATAATTGCAGAGTCGGTAATATTACCAGCATGTAGCAAAATTGTGAACATCATGTTTGGTGAAAAATGTGAAAAAGAGATTTTGAAAATCCCAATGTCAGATAACACCATCAGTCGTCGTATTTCTGATATGTCTCAAGACGTTGAGTCACAAGTCATAGCTCGTATCAAAGAAATGAGAATTTTTGCCATCCAGTTGGATGAGTCAATTGACATCACTGGAAAAGCTCAGCTGTTAGCATTTATCAGGTTTGTTTGTAATGAAGACATAATTGAACAATTTTTATTTTGCAAGCCACTTCCAGAATCAACACGAGGTCAAGATATTTTTGAGGTGATTGACAGCTATTTCAGCTCAAATGATTTGTCATGGAAATCATGCATGAGTATCTGCACAGATGGTGCCCCTTCCATGTCAGGGAGCATAAAAGGATTCATTGCACTTGCAAAACAGAAAAACCCTGGCATTGTTTTTACACATTGTTTCCCGCATAGAGAGGCCCTTATTTCAAAATCATTAGTTCCTGAGTTGCAGCAAGTATTAGATGAGACAATCAGAATAGCTAACTATATCAAAAGTGGACCATTAAAATCAAGGCTTTTTTCAAGTCTTTGTTCTGCCATGGAATCTGCTCACACACAACTGCTACTGCACACAGAAGTGAGGTGGCTATCTCAAGGGCGAGTTCTTTCAAGGTTTTATGAACTAAGAGAGGATCTTCTTACATTTTTAACTTCAGAAGGGTCTCAACTGGCTGACCTACTTAGTGATGAAACCTGGTGCAATAAAGTGGCATTCCTAGCTGACATTTTTCAAGCACTGAACACTCTCAATAAGAGTATGCAGGGAAAGAACGAAAACATTCTTACTTGTACAAATAAAATTTATGCATTTAAGGAAAAACTAACGTTGTGGGGATCCAGAATAAAAAAAAAAAAAAAATTTGAAATGTTTGAATTAACAAAAGATTGCAGACTGGACAAAAATCTTCTTACGTTGATTCTACAAAGCTTGTCGCTACTGAGTAAGAACTTTGAAAAGTATTTTCCATCACTTGAGATATCGTGCTTGGACTGGGTAAGAAATCCATTTGTGGCAAGTACGTACGAGTCAGCAGAGCTAACAGTTACCGAAGAGGATGAGCTGACAGAAATCAGGAATGACAGAGCACTAAAACTAAAGCATGAATCCACAAACATGACTACTTTCTGGTTGTCCCTTTGAGACGAATACCCTACCATTACTAAGAAAGCAGTTGGAGCTCTTCTTCCTTTCTCAACTTCCTATCTGTGTGAGGCTGGCTTCTCTGCAATGAACACAGTAAAAAACAAGAACAGGTCGCAGCTTCAGACACTGGAGGAGGACTTGAGGGTATGCCTCTCCACCATTCGACCTCGGATGAGGCACATTATGAAACAACAAGGTCAAATTTCCCATTGATAACTGTATGTATGGAGAAGGCTTTTATTTTTAGTCATGTTTTTACTTAAATGAAATCAATATCTTCAGTTTTAAATTTTCATGTACATTTCTAATGGCTAGTAACTTTATCAAGGACATCATGTTTTATTACCCACTGATATTTCTGTTTGAACAGGCGTTTTATTTTTAATGGTTATTGTGCTCGAATAAAATTAGTATCTTTAGTTTCAAATCTTCATATTATTTCTAATGGGTAGTAACTTTATCAAGGACATCATGTTTCATTTCCCAATGGTATTTGTATCCATGAAAAGGCCATTTATTTTTACATATGCTTGTGCGTGAATAAAATCATTATTTTGTGTTTTAAATCTTCATAATTTTTATTGTGTTTGATAGCTGGTAACTTTGTCAAGGACATCATATTTCACTGTAATTTTGGAGTAATAAATATGCAGAAGAAAGTAATATTTTGAAAACCTTGATAATCCATAAAAAATAATAAATAATTAACAGTAATTAACATGCTTGACGTATGCATGTCATTAGTTCTACTTTGAAATACTGATGGTGTGCCTCGTCCATTTTACGCCTGGCTTGGTGTGCCGTAAGAGAAAAAAGGTTGAAAACCACTGCTTTAGACACTCAAACTGAAGTCCTTGCAAACACTTATCAAAGTCTTGAAGAAGATGATGAGTTCAAAGAGCTAGTGGAAAAGGTTTACGAACAAACCGGGTCGGACATGGGAGACTTTTGGATTTCTTTCTTAGAAATGTCTGATCCACTCGCCCAAAACATACATGCTTGTCACTCACAGAATGGGCCAGAGTATATCTCCTCATCATATGATATGCTACCTGGACTGCTAGCATACAACAACAAGGAGTACGCACGCTATTTGTCAGATTTCTGGGCAATGCTATCTACGTTACCAGAGACCCAAAAATCATGGTTTAACCAAAATTTTGCTCAATCAATGTCAGGTCTTCCTTATTCTTGCATGCCACTTGACATGTGGATTGAGACAACAATGAACCTAAACTCGAAGTTAAAACAAGGGTGGCTTAATCTTTTGCAAAATGAAAAGCAGTTGTTCTCAACCACAAGAAATGCTAACAATATTGCAAGAATTAAGTCTGCACTTAACAAAAGTCTCAACTGTAAGCGACGAAATAGAAGACACAAGGAGTGTCAACCTGCAAGATTAAAGATGGATGAAGAAGCTGTTCAAGACTTGCTTGCATGTCTTCAAGACTTCAATGTCGACCCATTCGACACTTCAAATCCAACACTAAGATCACTCCAATCAGGCATCATTGCTCCACAAGATGTAATCGATGACACCAAAGCCGCTCTCCCAGAAGCCAGAGACCAGATTGGGACACTTTTTGAGGAGCGGATTTTCTCAAAATCAAAAAACATTAGTGCAAGAATCGACACAAGAAAGAGGAAAAATTTTGACAGTATTAAAATTTGTGGACAATCAAGTGCACACATGAAGATGACTGACATGGAAAGGTCAGGGTTAGCGGCAGTGTTGAGTCTTGTAGAAGGGTCGGGTGCCGTTGACCTTGAAAGAGTTTTGAGTGGAAGGGTGACCGAGGAGAGTTTGTCATTATTCAATGCCGATGGTTCCATGAGAAAAACAGCAAAAAGCAAGCTTCTTGATTACTTCAGCCTTGAACCAACATCAGCCACCCTAGATGACTATGTCAGCATCATTGACATGGGCATGATCTGGAGACTTGCATCCCCAACAGCAGAAGACCGAGAGGCTAAGAGACGGGATGGGGACTGTTATAGATGGATTCACTATCTCACAAAAATACATGACCTAATCATCTCTAGACGTCCCCGTGCCACCACCATTATTCTGGTGAATGACAGATATGATTTATCCCACTCAATCAAAGATGATGAGCATGACCGCCGAATCGCTAAACACGGGAGACAGCCAAAGAAATATCCAAAGCTCCAAGAAAAATTCCCGAATCAAAGTGACCTTCAGTCTGTCATGACAAATGAAAGTAACAAAAGGAGACTGCAAATTATGATAAAAGATTTCTTGTCGCAAAGTGAAGTCAGAAAAAAGTTCTTGTACCGTGAAGGCGGCAATGCAACATTCCTAGAATTGAATGAGGAAAAAGAAGACTTTGCATTTTCCCATGCAGAGGCAGACACAATGATATTTTCTGCATATGCCAAGCTGCGCAGCAATGGCATCACAGCACCTGTCATTGTTGACAGTGAAGACACGGATGTCTATGTTCTAGCAGCGTTTGTTTCTCATGATATCCAAGGTGAACTATACATAAAGCAAAAGAGAGCTCACATCAGCTGTCGAAACATGCTTGAGCCAGAAATTGCAAAGGTCATCATAGCTGCTCACATCATCACAGGCAGCGATCACACTTCTGGCTTTTACGGCCATGGCAAAAAATCAGTCATGAAGAAGCTTTTTGAAGACCCTGAAGCCCGAGAACTTTTGGTGAATGTAGGAAAGTGTTTAAATCTGGACGATGACACTAAAAGGGAAATGGAAACATTTGTGTTGACAAAAATATATGGAGAAAGTGCTGGCATCTCATGTGGACAAGCAAGGGCATCAAAGTGGAGGAAACAAAAGAGGAAAAGTACCGTCACTCTTCCACCTGACCAGGATTCGCTATCAAACCATTTACAGAGAACCAACTACATCACTTCCTGTCAGATACATTTCAGAAACAAAGACCACCCATCTCCTATTTCCCATGGTTGGGAACTAAGGAGTGGGAGGTGTCGACCAATTCGTCACACCCTTCCACCTCTGATACAGCAAGCTCAGTGTGCTGCTAGAGAAGACAGGGATCCACAGAGAAGACGAACAGATTGTGATGGCGAGGAAAGTGGCAGTGAAACTGATGATGGCCAAAGTGAGTTTGGACAGTCAACTGACTCAGATGAGGATATTTAGGTGAATCTTGCCTTTCGTGTGACTTGTTAATAATAAGTACATATTCATCTATAAATGTAAATATTTATTTGAACTTTTTATAATGTAATATGTCTGAAATTAATTACAATATGGCCTGTGTTCAAGATCAAGTAATCTTGGAAATATAACACATGTAAGCACTCACACACACACACACACACACACACACACACACACACACAAATCAATTGTATATTTTGCTTCTTTATGACAGATGATTTCATTTGACACCGGTTTCAACCTGATCAGATGCCTTTGATGAAAAAATGCAAAAATGATGTTATAATCCAAATATGACGTTACATCTCAATATCATATATTCGTAAGTCAGTAAAAATGTAATTTTCAACATTAATTTATCCTTGGCTTTGAGTCATAATTTTAAGGAAGTATGTGATATTTTGTTTTTGCCTTTTTTGCTTATCATTGAATGTCAGCCATCTTGGAATTTCTCCTCTACCAGAGTTAGCCCACCATTTTGAGAGGGACATGGGAGCTAAAATGTTTAATTAACATCTAAAGATCATGAAAATATAATAAAACCTTCCTTTCAAAGCCACGGTCACGGGACTTTTTTATTTGACCCTACTATAGGCATTATCATTAGCTCTCATCATTAGGCATTATCATTATCAACAGCTCTGCCTCCTTTTCCCACCCAAGGATGGGGTGAGGAATTCTCAATTAAAATTTCATAAGTAGGGGAGCAACTGTAATACTCTGTACATCTCAACTTGGCTAAGAGTGATTTAGAAAGGATGCAAAGTCAGTATTGCCATCCTTGTCTTACTCTGCTTCAGGGCTTTGGGGATTGGCCTGCAAATGACACAAATCTTTGCCAAGTCAAGGTGGACAAACCAAAAATTTTCTAACTCACTTTTCAGAAGGGCGGTAATAGCCATAGTTGTAGTGGTAGGTGTAGTAGTAGCAGTAGATAAGATTTGAAGACAGATGGCCTAGGGTAACCTCTTCTGACCAGTTAATTTCCCAACAGTTTAGTTAAAGGCCACTGTGTCACAAGGAGCCTGCAGCACCAACCCCAATGTAGCATTGTTGCCCATCGCAGCATCGACATCAATCGCAGCATCACTAACCCCATCGCAGCATCGACATCAATCGCAGGATCACTAACCCCATCGCAGCATCACTAACCCCGTCGGCAGTGGTAACACCAACACAGCAACAACGGAAACATCAACACGAGTTTCACAGGCAGCCCCTGAAAATGTGGCAGGTTTTTAGGAGATAATCTCAGCTCTGTTGATAATTTAACTCTTTGTCTGTGGAGGTGTTCAATACAGATCTTAGTTAACTCTTAATGTATTGGTGCTGGAGTGGCACTACTAGGATGAAAGGGGGGAGATTGCCTTCCCTATCCCCCAACAGGAGAAAGGTGGACTACAGAAGGGTAACTCAGCCTGCCATCCACTGAATTCATATTCTGATGGGCCTGGGGTTGCAACTACTACAGCTACTAGTACACGAGAACAAATAGGAACAAATCCATTTTACATCATTTGTCTGGCTCAATTCCCTGGTAATAGTCCCTCATGTACTTCCTTATTCCCAGAAAGGAAGATTGTGGACTGCAGCAGAACATGACAATCCCATGGTTCTGCATTATTTACATAATTCTTAATGACTAGTATTATTCTTGTGTTACTCTTTTGTTACTGCTCAAGACTGAATATGAAAAGATAGCAGTTTAGATAAATAGGTAGTAGGAAACGGGGTTGTAGATAGACTTCATTTCTTCACAGAGAGGGCTGTCTCCTAATATGAATAAAACAGTCTGGTGGTAGCAAGTATAAACTATATGACATCAGCAGAAGGCCCCATACTACAGGTCCCTTTGGCAAAATAAAAGATGTCACAGCCAAAAGAAAAAAAAAAATCCTGCACTTTTCCCCCCATGTAAGATGAGGTACTTTAACTGGTTATAATAATAATAATAATAATAATACTAATAATCAATCTATCTATCTATCTATTGCCAGACGCCTCAATCCCGTTTGGGGCAGCCACAAGCAAATCGCCTCCAAGTCGCCCTGTCCCCCGCCATTTCACTCCCCTGCTCCCAACTCACACCCCCCTCTCTCATATACCTCTCCACCCCATCACTCCATCTCATCCTCAGCCTCCCCCTCCCTCTTTCCCCCTCCATCTCACTCACATACACTCTCTTCGTCAGTCTTTGACCCTCCATCCTCTCCACATGGCCAAACCACCTCAGTGTGTTCCTCATAACGCTTCCTATCACATCCACATCAACACCACAACGCTCCTTTATATCCTCATTCGTCAGCCTGTCTCTCCATGTGACTCCACAGGCTCCTCTTAAATAACTCATTTCCACGGCTCTCACTCTTGACTTGTGTCCTTCCAACAACGTCCAAGCTTCACCTCCGTACGTTAGAGTTGGTATCACAATACTGTCATGTAGTAATTTTTCACTTCCATGCTCACTTCCCTGTTTCTTATCACTGCTTTCAAAGAACCAGCAACCTTTCTTCCCTGCTGTACCCTTTCAAGCACTTCACCCTCCCAACCTCCATCCTTACTCATCACACTACCCAAGTACTTAAACGTACTCACATTTTCTAATTCCTCACCATCCAACCTCGCTGTACATTCACTAACTTCACCTCTCTCAAAGACCATCACTTTACTCTTCCCTACATTCACCTTTAGATTCCGTTTCTTACACACTCTCTCAAACTCATCCACCAAGCCTTGCAGCTCCCCGTCGTCTTCACTCAACAACACAGTATTATCTGCAAACAACAGTACAGGGAGTTTCCAAACACTATCCTCTCTCGCCAGGGCCACTCCAACATCCACTACCCTACCTTGTACCTCTTTTATTACCCCATCCATGTACAGACTGAACAACCATGGAGACATGACACATCCCTGTTTCAACCCAACTTTCAAAGAGAAAAAATCACTTAGTTCACCATCCACACGCACTGCAGCCTTCGCACCATCGTACATACTCTTCACAGCATTCAACAACTTCCCATCTACTCCATATATTCTTAACACTTTCCACAATCCTAGTCTATCCACCCTGTCATATGCTTGCTCCAAATCCATGAAAGCCGCATACAACTTCTTTCCCTTCTCTAGAAACTTTTCCACTAAAGATCTGAGAATGAATATCTGATCTACACAAGCTCTTCCCTTCCTAAAGCCTCCCTGTTCTTCTCCAACTAATTTCTCTGTTCTTTCTCTAACTCTGTCAATAAGTATCCTACCATACACTTTTCCTATTATACTAAGAAGACAAATGCCCCTATGATTACCACACACTTCTTTTTCCCCTTTTCCTTTGTACAAGGGAATAATTATACCTGACTTCCAATCCTCCGGGACTCTACCTTCCTCCCAGGCCAATCTGCACATCTTCCACATCCATTCTACTACTATCTCTCCCCCATGCTTCAGCATTTCACCACACACTCCATCAATTCCTGGGGCTTTCCCTGATTTAACTTTCTTCATTGGTTCCACAACTTCTATCCTACTGATTTCTTCCTGTCTTCTCACCTCCCTCCTTCTCCTAGCCATTCCCCAGCCACTTATACTCGCATTACTTCCATCCTCCACGTTCAACAATTCCTTAAAGTGTTCTCTCCATCTGCTCACTTTTTCTCCCTTCTCCACTAGTAATCTACCATTTTTATCTTTCACTCCCCTGCTAACTTCACTTCCACCCTGTCTTCCTCTTTTCACCTCTTTCCAGAACATTTTCTTACAGTCCCTCCACTTTACACTCAAATTCCTTCCAAATTCCTCATCCACTCTCTTCTTACTCTCTCTTACTAATCTTTTCACCTCTCTTTCTTTCTTTCTACATATAACTCTCTCTTCTGCCTCTCAACTTCTTCCACGCCCCTATTTCTCATCCATTCGTTGTATGCTTTCTTCTTTTGTGCCACAGCCCGTTTCACCTCTTCAGTCCACCACGCTGTTCCTTGCACCCCCCTCCGTCTTCTCTTCCTTCCACACACCACATCACATGCTGCACAAATTTCTTCTGTAAATATTCTACACACACCTTCCACGTCCCCCATCTGCTCCAATTCATATTTGCCCAATCGTTCCTCCACTTCTCTCTTATACTCTGCCTTTTTCTCATCCTCTTGTAACCTTTCCACTCTCCTTGCAACTACTCCTTCCTCTCGTCTTTCCCTTCTTCTATTCCTCCATCTTACTTGAACTTTAATTCTGGCCACCACCAAGTAGTGGTCAGAAAGTCCACTCCCCCAACCTCTATAAACTCTTGCATCCAATATACATCTTCACATCCTTTCATCCAAACACACATAATCAATCATTGCCTTCCTTTCACTCAGTTCACCACCCACCCTTCTCATCACTCGCAATGTATACCTGTGGATCATTTTATGCCTGAAGAGGGTATTGGCTATCACCAACCCCCTCCCAGCACAAATGTCCACTAACGCACTCCCATTCTCATCTACCTCAGCAGGCACACCCCACTCACTGTCGGAAATTTAGGAATAATTCCTCCCATTTTCTATTTTAGTTGGTGATGGGCAGTCGTATTTTGGAAGTATAATGTATTATACGTAACCCAGGGTGATGGGTATATAGGATTATGTATATTTATACTATGGTTCATAATTTAGTCTTCTTCCCAGCCATGGATGGAATGTGCACATATGCATTTTTAGTTATTTGATTGGTGGTTCGCCTCTGTTCTTCTCTCCAGAGGTCTAAGTTTTAGTCTCGGCTAGGCCTCGGTCAATTACGAGTCTCGAGACCTCAGTTGCTCAGACTCTAGACCACGCTCTCAGTCCTAATTCATTGAGTCATAGTCTGAGATGATCTCGAGACGAGTCAGAGGCAGACCCGGTCATGCCTTAGTCACGCTTGGAAGCAGTCTAACCACTCTCGTGGTATTGAGAGAGAATTCGGTTGGGACAGACTGGACTGATTAATTAATTTACGACAGTGCTTCCTCCTAGATGGGAATGAACATTATCAATTCACTTTAATTTATAAATAGTGTAAATAGTAATGCTTACGTAAAAAGTACGTATTTGGTCCAGGCCGTAACCTCCAGTAATCCGCCAAGCACTAGCAACAAGCAACATCTTCAACAACTGCGACCATATGGCAACAATCTACAAGCCTCTCCATTGCTACTCTTAAGCTAAGTAACTAAATGACCCTTAGTGGCGAAAGACTGGGCGAATAATATTTCACCAGGGTTTCCAGCTTTTATTTGAGGATCCTTAAATAGATCGTTTAGTTGCTTAGTAGGGAACACAACCTACACGTCATTACGATCCAGGTGAGTCCTGGGAGTAAGACATATATATCCAGACAAATTATGTAGTGTTGCAGGCCTATTTTGTCTTGTTTAGTGCAAGTGATTAGCCAGTTAAATATTTACGACACTACCGGGGGTATATTCTAAATTTTTCTAATTTTTCCCCAACAAAGTGGTCCTTCGAACCGGATTGTTAACACTCCCACATGGCGACTGCTCTGGAATTAAATTATTATCGGGTGGCTTATATAGGCCACTCTTTGGTCACCTGTGACACCTTGATGTCTGTGCCTTCACCATGGCCCTTGGTGACCATGGAGATGATCAGAGTAGGGGGTGCCAGAGCAGACAAGTTTTTTGAGTACGAGGAATTTGCAGAAGTACTTAGACCTGGCTATAATTTGGTTATAGTCATGTTGGGGGGAAACGATATTAATGAGTCAACTGACGTGCAGGACTTAGTGGCTACACTACTACAAATTAATGAGGCTATAGAAGATGCAGGTGCTAAATGTGTGATATGCACTGTAGAAAAGAGGGAATATCCACATAATCATCCTCGATATGTGGATCCCATTGTTTAATATTAGATCATGAACGCGGTTAATAAGAAAATAACCAAGGAACTAAAAGGGAAAATTATTTTGCTTGGTGGTAAGACCTATCCTCTGGAGGTACGAGTCATGGACCAAATTCACCCTACTTGGGAAGGAAGACGTAGAATTTGGGCCAAGGTGCGAGGAGCTATTAAATTTCATTATGATCAGTGGGTTGCTAACACAAACTAAATATGGATTAATTTTGTAGTAAACCCCTAGAAGGCTTTAATTTGTAATCTAAATTTAATTGTACTATTAATTTAGTTGTTCAGATTTATGTATCATTCTTAGTATTGCTGTTTGATGCTGAATTCTTCTATGTACATTTAGTTAATTTAATTCTAGTGGTTTCATTGCTGTAGGCTACATTTAGTGATTCTATTAATTTTGATTTTCAGACTTGGTTCAATATGTCCTTGTCAAGGAGGATTGCAGGCCATAAGGCCTATGTCACCACTCTCAGTGGTAAAGTAAATGATGAATTCCAATCCTCTGACAAAGACTACACTAAACTTAAGGCCTGGAGCCAGCAATTACAGAACCAGTTGACTGTCATGGGAACACTTCATGATTCTTTATTTGAAGCCACAAAGGACGATGATGAATTTAATGAAATTTTTATAGCTAAGACTAACGAAGAAGAGAAAATTTGCCTACTAATAGCTCAAATTAATTCCTCTCTGAAAAGTGAGTCTACCCATTTAACTTGTCCAAGGGCTGAGTCGAAGCTGCCCACACTTAAACTACCCGAGTTTGATGGCACTTCGGCTAATTGGAATTCCTTCTGGGATCAATTTGTTGCCAGTATTGATTCCAGAAAAGATCTTAGTCCAGTAGACAAATTAAATTATTTAAGAGGAGTGTTAAAAGATGACGTGAAGAAACTCATCGATGGTTTCAGTATGGAAAGTGATGGATATAGCAGTGCAGTGCAGCTACTTAAGGCAACTTTTGATAATCCTAAGAGAAAACAGCACGAACTTGCAATGCGACTGCTACACCTTAAAACTCCTATTCATACTTGTAATTCCTTGGCCGAATTTAGGGCTAATCTAGAATGCACCCTTAGGAAATTGGAAAAAATGGGGTGTGATTTAAGTAGTTCCAGTTGGCTTATCTCTCCACTAGTAATGAAAAAGTTACCCAGTAAAACTATTGAGAGAATCCAGCATGTAACAAATGAAGATTATCCCCAGCTACAGGAAATTAGGGACTCATTATTAAAAATTATTCATCATTTAGAGTCCAAAGGGCCTGAAGCTAAATCAGATTCCAGTACTAAAGGTGCTTTAACTAAAGAGAAGCCTGATAAAGTCAAATTATCTCCTAAATCAATTCCTAAGATTTACCACACTTCAGAACAAGTATCTTCACCCACATCTCCCAAGAATGCTCAGTCACAAACCTCTGCATCGGCTAGTCAGCAGCCAGCTCAGCAGCTGAAGTGTATTTTGTGTGATGGAGCACATCTGTCCAAGAGATGTGAGGCGTATTCAGGTCGTTCTAATCGTGTAGAAAGACTCGAACAGATAGGACGGTGTGGTAGATGTACTTGTAGGCACAAGACTGATCAATGTAACTTCAATTTGAAAAGATGTGACCTTTGTAAAAAGGGGTTTCATCACAATGTCTTGTGTGATAAGCTGAATACACTTAATTCACAAATTTGCTCAGTCACTCCAACAAATCAACATACCATCTCAACTGCTTTACCGGTTGGAGCTGTTCATATTATTAAGAATAAATCTCAAATTAAAGCAAAAGTTCTTTATGACCAAGGATCACAGAGGACATTCATTTCTCAGGACCTAGTAAACAAGCTTAAATTAAAGCCTAGTGGTACGATTAATTTACAGCTGTCCGGCTTCATTAGTGAAGATCAGAGAAGAGAATATCAGCTAGTTAAGATTACTGTTAAAGCTGGCAGGAAGTACACTAGACTAGAGGCTGTGGTTAGAGACACCTTACCTAACAACATAAGAACAGATGGTCTAGAGAAGTGTTTGACCTATTTGAAAGATCAACAAATTAAAGTATCTGATCCTGGTTTGACTGATCACATAGTTAAAATAGATCTCCTTATTGGTGCTGATTTCTATCCTAAATTAGTTTATGGTCTCATTAAATTCAAGGGCATAAATTTCCTAAAAGTACAAGGAGGATTAGTTGTATATGGCAATATTCCTGACAAGTTTGTAAGTACAAGGAAAGCAATTCAGGTTGCTATGGTAACGAATATATGCTTGCAGCCCTCACTAAATTCAGAAGAGCCTGACATTTCCAATTTGTGGAAAATGGATAGCATTGGCATTAAACCTGAACAGGTAACTCACGAAGAAGCTTTTGTGATTGAAAATTATAAAAAGACTGTTCAGTACTATGATGACCAATATTGGGTAAAACTTCCTTGGAAAGTCAATCAACCTAGTTTGCCCACAAATTATAAATTAGCTCTTAATCGCCTAAATTCAAATTTAAAGAGACTTAAAGGTGAAGGAGATTTACTAGATAAATATGATCAGTTAATCAAGAGTCATTTAGAAAAGGGGTTTATCGAGGAAGTTAAGCAGGCACAGGTTGGACAAAATACTCATTATATTCCTCATTTGGCAGTAATGAGAGACAGTAAGACAACACCTGTGCGAATACTATTTGATTGTAGTGCCAAATTAGGCTCCCACACTAACAGCTTGAACGATTGTTTGTACACTGGTCCAACTCTAACCAAAAATCTATTAGATGTGCTGCTAAAATTCAGAACTAATGAATATGCCATTACAGCAGACATCAGCAAAGCTTTTTTACGGATAGGACTTCAAGAAGAAGACAGGGATTTCACCAGATTTTTGTGGCCAAGTAATCCTCATGATGATAACAGTTCTCTGGTAACTTACAGATTTAAATCAGTCCTTTTTGGAGCCACTAGCTCACCCTTCTTGTTGCAAATGACGCTAAATTATCACTTAGAGCAGCAAAAAAGAAAATATAGAAGTGGCTAACCAAATTAAAGATTCGCTATATATGGACAATCTTCAGGGGACTGTAAATACTAAGGAGGATCTAAAGAAATTTCATCTGATAGCCAACAAGATTATGCAAGAGGCTAACATGCCATTGCAGGAGTGGACATCTAACTCCACTGAAATAAATTCTGATTCTGAAGTCTGTAATAAAATATTAGGATTGTGGTGGGATCCAGACATTGATGTCCTTAATGTAAAAAATGTAGAGTGGGATACAGTTGATAGCAAAAGATCTTTATTAAGTAACATTAGTAAAATTTTTGATCCCCTAGGACTAATTTCTCCCCTAACTATTCCTTTAAAAATTCTAATTCAACAAACATGAACCAGAAAATTAGGCTGGGATGACCCTTTACCTACAGACTTGCTGGAGAGTTGGGAAACCCTCTCAAAAGAATGCAACAACCTAGCAAGTGTTAAATTTCCGAGAATGGTGGGAAAAGAAGGTTCTTCCTATGATTTACATCTGTTTTGTGATGCTTCACCCAAGGCTTATGGAGTAGTTGCTTACATCAGTAATTATGAGGATGTTCCTATAATTTTATCTTCTAAGGCAAGAGTAGCTCCTCTAAAAGGTAAAACTTTACCTCAGTTAGAACTAACAGCCATGTATGTAGCAGTCCATTTTGGGGTGTATATCAGGAAGACCTTAAGTAATATAAAGATTAATACCACCTATATATGGTCAGACAGTGAAGTAGCCCTTCAATGGGTAGTGAACAATAAAAGTAACATCTTGTATGTCAAAAATCGAGTACAAGATATGAGAGATGATGATCCTGACTGTTATTATCTCAATCTCACAACTAAAGATAACCCAGCTGATTTGTTAACTAGAGGCCTAGCTTATGATAAATTTATAAATAGTGACTCCTGGTTTCATGGTCCGGAATGGTTGAATAATAAAGATCTTTGGACAGAACAGAAATTTAAGACAAAGATGGAGCCTAATGCGCTGACTGTCCTAGAAGTTCAGGAAAAAGAACTTGAACCCTTGTTTGATCCAGAAAGAGTTGGTAGTTGGAAGAAGTTAATAAAGATCACCAGTTTGGTTTTCCAATTTTTGCAAAAGATTAGGGGGAACAAAACTCTAAACCTAATGAAACCCCAACAATATTGGTTGCTATACTTACAGAAGAGTAGCTTCCCCGAAGTTTACCAATATTTTCAGAAACCACTTGTAACAAGGATGCCAGATTTAGTTCAGAGTTTAAACTTATTTGAGCACAATGATTTGATCAGATGTAGTGGTAGGCTGGACCAAGCTGGTCTCCCCTTTCACACTAAATTTCCACTGTTGTTGCCTAGACAGCAACATTTGACGAAATTATTGGTCCTATATGCTCATGAAACCACTTTGCATGGTGGTGTTTCTGATACATTGTGCAAATTGCGAGAAAACTTCTGGATCCCTAAAGGCCGACAAGTTGTGAAATCTACAGTTAAATCCTGCTATAAATGTAATAGGTTAGAAGGACGACCGTATCATTGTCCTTCACCACCACCCTTACCTAAAGAGCGGGTGGAAGAAGCTAGACCCTTTGAAATAATCGGTTTAGATTATACAGGCTATATGGAAGTCTTGAAACCAGACACCCTACAAGAGCAAAAGGTGTATGTGGTACTGTTTACTTGCGCTGTCACCAGGGCAGTTCACTTGGAGTTGGTCACAGATTTAACTGCCGAAACTTTTTTGAATGCTTTTAGGAGATTTATGTCGAGAAGATCTTGCACGAAATTAATTATCAGTGACAACGCTTCTAATTTTAAATTAGGATCCGAACTTCTACATCAGGTCCTGCAGAGTGCGGATGTCCAAGATGAATTCACCAGCAGAGAATGTGAGTGGAAATTCATACCGCCGAGAGCTCCATGGTTCGGTGGTTTCTATGAGAGACTAATAGGCATAGTAAAAGGGTGTCTTAAAAAGGTATTATTCAGAAAACCAGTAAACATGGATGATTTACACACTATAATTACGGAAGTGGAATGCCGTGTTAACAACCGCCCCTTAACGTATGTCCTTAACAGCCTCGATGAGCCAGAAGCCCTCACTCCTTCTCATCTTATTTGTGGATATCGATTGGACTCCTTGCCTGCAATAACTACGGCACCCTATGATTTGGATCCCTCTTACGTTGAAGCTGATAAATTAAACACTAAGTACCATCAGTTATCCAAATTGATTAACAAATGGCAGGATTCATGGAAAACTCAATATTTGTCATCCCTTCTCGATAGACATGTACGCCAAAAGTCGGCTAATAAAACGGATGTTGATATTAAGGAGGGGGATGTAGTGTTAATTCACACTGATAAGTCAAGGAATAATTGGCCATTAGGGAAAGTTATTGAATGCTATCCGGATAAGCAAGGGATAGTTCGTACAGTGAAGTTAAAGACGGCCCAAGGCCTTGTACTCAGGACTATCAATAAATTATATCCATTAGAAACAGCCGTGAGTTCCCGTCCGGAGGCGCTTAATACAGCACTCGGGGACGTTACTCATGGCCGTAGGGATACAGATGCGGGAAGCTCAGATAAACCACAGCGGGGAGCCGCACAACGGTTCCGAGCTCACCTGGGGGAGTTAATTAAACGAGGCGATGTTTAGATTTCTTGGCCCCCAGGATGTCGGAAATTTAGGAATAATTCCTCCCATTTTTCTATTTTAGTTGGTGATGGGCAGTCGTATTTTGGAAGTATAATGTATTATACGTAACCCAGGGTGATGGGTATATAGGATTACGTATATTTATACTATGGTTCATAATTTAGTCTTTTTCCCAGCCATGGATGGAATGTGCACATATGCATTTTTAGTTATTTGATTGGTGGATCGCCTCTGTTCTTCTCTCCAGAGGTCTAAGTTTTAGTCTCGGCTAGGCCTCGGTCAATTACGAGTCTCGAGACCTCAGTTGCTCGGGCTCTCGCCCATGCTCTCAGTCCTAATTCATTAAGTCTTAGTCTCAGATGATCTCGAGTCGAGTCAGAGGCAGTCCCAGTCAGGCCTTAGTCACGCTTGGAAGCAGTCTAACCACTCTCGTGGTATTGAGAGAGAATTCGGTGGGACAGATTGGACTGATTAATTAATTTACAACAGTGCTTCCTCCTAGATGGGAATGAACATTATCAATTCACTTTAATTTATAAATAGTGTTAATAGTAATGCTTACGTAAAAAGTACGTATTTGGTCCAGGCCGTAACCTCCAGTAATCCGCCAAGCACTAGCAACAAGCAACATCTTCAACAACTCCGACCATATGGCAACAACCTACAAGCCTCTCCATTGCTACTCTTAAGCCAAGTAACTAAATGACCCTTAGTGGCGAAAGACTGGGCGAATAATATTTCACCAGGGTTTCCAGCTTTTATTTGAGGATCCTTAAGTGGATCGTTTAGTTGCTTAGTAGGGAACACAACCTACACGTCATTACGATCCAGGTGAGTCCTGGGAGTAAGACATATATATCCGGACAAATTATGTAGTGTTGTAGGCCTATTTTTGTCTTGTTTAGTGCAAGTGATTAGCCAGTTAAATATTTACGACACTACCGGGGGTATATTCTAAATTTTTCTAATTTTTCCCCCACAGAGCCCTCAAGAAATATTTCTTGAGAGTTACTGATGTAACATGCGGCTGGACAAGAGGACCACCAAGACATAAAGTAACTTGGTGGTGGGATGAGGGTGTAGAAGCTGCAATTAAGGAGAAAAGAAGGCTTTTCCGGGAATGGAAGAAGGGTGGTAGCAAAGAGGAATATTTGGCTGCCAAGTGTAAGGCTAGGAAAGAGGTATACAGGGCAAAGTCTGAGTCACAGAGACAATTACTTGATAACCTAAATCATAGAGAAAGGAAAAATATATTTAGGGTGGCACGTCAGGTGAAGAGGGATAATCGGGATATCATAGGTAAGCAGTGTGTGAAGAATGATGAAGGAAAGGTAGTGGTGAACAGTGAGGATATTAAAGATGCATGGAGAGAGCATTATAACCGGTTGTTGAATGAGGAGT
The DNA here is from genome assembly GCF_032717465.1 of Coenobita brevimanus. NCBI lineage: Eukaryota > Metazoa > Arthropoda > Malacostraca > Decapoda > Coenobitidae > Coenobita > Coenobita brevimanus. The sequence goes on from NC_136996.1 coordinate 33,674,604, forward strand.
TTCACTGGGACAGGGAAGGTTTGGAGCCAGCAGATCCAGTGTCTGGCCCTTGGCCTTTGATTGATACTGCTACTGTGAGTGAGGCAATAGGCAGGATGAGGGTGGGGAAGGCAGCAGGTGTGTCTGGGTTGACGCCGAAATGTTGAAGGCCTCAGGCGATATAGGGGTGAGTTTAGTCACTGACCTGATAAATATGATTATTTATGAGTGTGTTGTCCCAGATGATTGGCTGAAGTGTGTAATTGTAAATGTGTATAAAGTGATGCCCTGGAAAGAGGAAATTACAGATGTATAAAGCTTTTAGATCAGATAATGAAGGTAATGGAGAGAGTTTTAGAAGGTATGATTAGAGAAAGAGTGAATATTGATGAGATGCAGTTTGGGTTTATGCCAGGTAGGGGGACCACTGATGCCATATTCATTGTTTGACAGCTTCAGGAAAAATATATATTGGTAGGAGAAGGGATCTTTATTTCGTTTTTGTTGATTTGGAAAAGGCCTTTGACAGAGTCCCGAGAGAGGTGGTGAAGTGGGCAATGAGAAAGCTTGGCTTGGAGGAGTGGCTGGTTAGGGTGGTTATGGCCATGTATGTGGGTCCTCACACCCAGGTGAGAGTGAATGGAGATTTGAGTGATGAGTTTTCCGTGAATGTTGGTGTGCATCAGGGGTCAGTCTTGAGTCCCACGTTGTTTATCATGGTACTTGAAGCCCTTTCACGTGACTTTAGAAACGGACTCCCGTGGGAGTTGTTGTATGCTGATGATTTGGTGTTGATTGCAGAGAATGAAAGGGAGGCGGAGGAAAGGTTTAGGAAGTGGAGAGATGGTACGGGGCAAAAGGGTTTAAGGGTAAATGCAGATAAAACAAAAGTGATGATATCTAGGGTTGGTGGCGGTACTGTCAAAGACGAGGGAGAGTGGCCATGTGCAGTTTGCCATAAGGGCGTGGGAAGTAATTCCATCTTGTGCGGTGTGTGTGATAAATGGGTGCATAAGAGATGTAGTGGTATCAGAGGTAGACTGCGAGATAATGCTGATTTTATGTGTACGGCGTGTCGGGGTGAGCAGATGGGATTGTCAGAGGTGAAATGATTGAACTTGCTGGTGAATCTCTTGAGTGTGTGGAAGAGTTTTGTTATGTGGGAGATATGTTGTGTGCTGGAGGTGGGGCTGGAGCTAGCTCTGTGGCTAGGGTGAGAAGTGGTTGGAAGAAGTTCAGGGAGCTCTTGCCTCTCCTGACATTGAGAGGGCTCTCCCTACGTGCTAAGGGGTCTTTGTATGCAGCATGTGTTAGGAGTGTAATGCTGTATGGCAGTGAGACCTGGGCAGTGAAGGAGGAAGACATTCGATGGCTCAGACATACAGAAATGACAATGATTAGGTGGATGTGCAGTGCATCCCTGCGTCCAAGGCCTGGAGGGGCTGGGCTTACAATGGAAGAGTTGAGAGGTAGGATGGGACTGGAGTGTATTGGTGTTGTGATGAGGAGAGATAGCTTGAGGTGGTTTGGACATGTGGAGATGATGGGGGATGATAATTGGGTGAGGAAGGTGAGAAGTGTTAATATTGGGGGTGGGGTTATGAGGGGTAGACCAAGAAAGACATGGGACAAGGTCATGAAGTGTGACCTTAGGGTTAAGGGACTGAACAGGGAGGCTGCAATGGATCGTGCAGCGTGTAGAGCCGCCATTAGGTGACCAAGGCCGACACATGCAAGCATGTTGGAGACTTTAAAAACAAAAACGAAAATGAAACACATGCATTTCATAAAACCCATCCAATAATCCATCCAACTTTTCATGTTAAATAAGTGCTGTCAACCCTCATCATGTACTCCCCCATACAAATGTCATCCAATCATCATCTATCTGCTCAGCAAAAAATCTAACACACACCAAAATGAGATACTGGTCTCTGGTTTGAATAAATCTACACTACCTGTCTACCTGTAGCAGGACGCCTTAATCCTGTAAGGGGTGGCCACAAACAAATTGCCTCCAAGTCACCCTGTCTCCTGCCATTTCACTGCTCCCCCCCTCTCATATACCTCTCCATTCCTACCTTATCCTCAGTCTCCTCTTCCTTCTCCCTCAACTCCTTATGCCAAATGAGGAGGATGGTGGACCGTAGGAGAAAGGGAACTTCTGGTTTCCAGTCCAGGCAGCTGTCTGGTATTTATGTGGCAGCTGGTTGGTATTAATTTGGCTTTCTTCTCCCCCCCTGCTCCCTCTCTGTAGGCAGTTTCCATGGCTCAGTCAACTCACACACCTGAAAATATACTATACATTAGTTCTTTCCTTTCAAACCTTGATTAACAAAAGTAGCTTGTTGGCAGCAAGAACATTATCATCTGGAGACAACATGAGTTACATAACTTGGCAATACCAAATGCAAGATGTTTTTAATAATAATTCATCCATCCATCCACCATCCAATCCTACATTGCCCCATGTGGAGCATAGGAGCCCAGGGCTAGGCAATTGGTCCCAACAATTAAGATCAGAGTGACCAGCCTCACTCATCCCTGAGTGGCATTACATAAGCAATCAACCCCAACCACCCCTTGGATATAAACCTTCACCGGCTCAATCCAATTGGAACATCACAATTACCCACTAAATCACCAGGCGCCAAAATTTGGTTATATGGTTACAACCCAGCATAGTAAATGGTTTCCTGGTGCACAGGAAACCATTTGACTTGTCACTCAGTGTAGTCACCCACAGGCAGAAGGAAGGGGAAAGAATGAAGGAAAGAAAGACAGAAGAGGGAATGTAAAGTCACCCGTAGGCAGAAGGATGAGGAAAGAATGAAGGAAAGAAAGACAGAAGAGAATAGAAGGAAAGAAGGATGGAGGAGAGGAAAGGGAAGACACCCGAGAACAGCACTACATCGAGTGAGTGGATGGTGAGCGCCCCCACCTACCACAAATAATAATAATAGTAATAATAATAACTACTTTAAGAATAACGAGAACTACTCTAAGTCTCAATGGCATGCCTAATGGGCCACATCCCCACACATCATTCAAGCCCCTGAAATCCTGATACCACAACACAGGCATAACTATCCACACACATGCATTTCATAAAAACCATCCAATAATCCATCCAACTTATCAAGTTAAATAAGTGCTGTCAACCCTCATCATGTACTCCCCCATACAAATGTCATCCAATCATCATCTATCTGCTCAGCAAAAAATCAAACACACACCAAAATGAGATACTGGTCTCTGGTTTGAATAAATCTACACTACCTGTCTACCTATAGCAGGACGCCTTAATCCTGTAAGGGGTGGCCACAAACAAATTGCCTCCAAGTCACCCTAACTCCTGCCATTTCACTGATCCCCCCCTCTCATATACCTCTCCATTCCTACCTTATCCTCAGTCTCCCCTTCCTTCTCCCTCAACTCCCTATGCCAAATGAGGAGGATGGTGGACCGTAGGAGAAAGGGAACTTCTGGTTTCCTGTCCAGGCAGCTGGCTGGTATTAACGTGGCAGCTGGTTGGTATTAATTTGGCTTTCTTCTCCCCCCCCTGCTCCCTCTCTGTAGGCGGTTTCCATGGCTCAGTCAACTCACAAACCTGAAAATATACTATACATTAGTTCTTTCCTTTCAAACCTTGATTAACAAAAGTAGCTTGTTGGCAGCAAGAACATTATCATCTGGAGACAACATGAGTTAAATAACTTGGCAATACCAAATGCAAGATGTTTTTAATAATAATTCATCCATCCATCCATCATCCAATCCTACATTGCCCCATGTGCAGCATAGGAGCCCAGGGCTAGGCAACTGGTCACGATATTTCAGATGAGTGTGTCCAGCCTCACTCATTCCTGAGTGGCATTATAAAAGCAATCAACCCCAACCACCCCCTGGATATAAACCTTCACCAGCTCAATCCAATTGGAACATCACAATTACCCACTAACCCACCAGGCGCCAAAATCTTGTTGTATGGTTACAACCCAGCATAGTAAATGGTTTCCTGGTGCACAGGAAACCATTTGACTTGTCACTAAGTGAAGTCACCCACAGGCTGAAGGAAGGGGAAAGAATGAAGGAAAGAAAGACAGAAGAGGGAGTGTAAAGTCACCCGTAAGCAGAAGGACAAGGAAAGAATGAAGGAAAGACAGAAGAGTATAGAAGGAAAGAAGGATGGAGAGGAAAGGGCAGACACCCGAGAACAGCACTACATCGAGTGAGTGGATGGTGAGCACCCCCGCCTACCACAAATAATAATAATAGTAATAATAATAATTACTTTAAGAATAACGAGAACTACTCTAAGTCTCAATGGCATGCCTAATGGGCCATATCCCCACACATCATTCAAGCCCCTGAAATCCTGATACCACAACACAGGCATAACTATCCACACACATGCATTTCATAAAAACCATCCAATAATCCATCCAACTTATCAAGTTAAATAAGTGCTGTCAACCCTCATCATGTACTCCCCCATACAAATGTCATCCAATCATCATCTATCTGCTCAGCAAAAAATCAAACACACACCAAAATGAGATACTGGTCTCTGGTTTGAATAAATCAACACTACCTGTCTACCTATAGCACGATGCCTTAATCCTGTAAGGGGTGGCCACAAACAAATTGCCTCCAAGTCACCCTGTCTCCTGCCATTTCACTGCTCCCCACCTCTCATATACCTCTCCATTCCTACCTTATCCTCAGTCTCCCCTTCCTTCTCCCTCAACTCCCTATGCCAAATGAGGAGGATGGTGGACCGTAGGAGAAAGGGAACTTCTGGTTTCCTGTCCAGGCAGCTGGCTGGTATTAACGTGGCAGCTGGTTGGTATTAATTTGGCTTTCTTCTCCCCCCCTGCTCCCTCTCTGTAGGCAGTTTCCATGGCTCAGTCAACTCACACACCTGAAAATATACTATACATTAGTTCTTTCCTTTCAAACCTTGATTAACAAAAGTAGCTTGTTGGCAGCAAGAACATTATCATCTGGAGACAACATGAGTTAAATAACTTGGCAATACCAAATGAAAGATGTTTTTAATAATAATTCATCCATCTATCCATCATCCAATCCTACATTGCCCCATGTGGAGCATAGGAGCCCAAGGCTAGGCAACTGGTCCCGACATTTAAGATGAGGGTGACCAGCCTCACTCATTCCTGAGTGGCATTACATAAGCAATCAACCCCAACAACCCCTTGGATAAAAACCTTCACCGGCTCAATCCAATTGGAACATCACAATTACCCACTAACCCACAAGGCGCCAAAATCTGGTTATATGGTTACAACCCAGCATAGTAAATGGTTTCCTGATATAGACATAATTTCCATCAGTAACCTTCAGAATGACACCAAGGTGTAATGTACAAAATAATTCACTATGGAAAAGGTGTTAGGAAATCTCAAGTCACATATAATATGGCCCAAAAGCTTATGACATCTAACCTTCAATCCGATGACATAACAGCAATGAGGGGGATATGAAGACTAAAGCTCACCCTTTCAATTAGGAAAGGTTGCTTCCTAAATGAATAAAATTGCTTGTCGGTATCCACACTTTAATGAACCCCTTCAATACGATGTCTACTAGATTTAATTATTGCAACTACCACGAGATTTTATTCAACTTATGACATCTCAAAATTCTTCACCTTAAGTGGAACTGCCGAGACAGACAAAGAAAGAGACAGACGGAAGCAGAGACTAACAGAGAGACAGAGGCACAGGCAGAGGAAGATTTAGAGAGAGAGAGATTGGATCAGTTGCAAGGACAGGGAAAACTGAGGAGAGGAAATCAGGTAAGGAGAAGGGTAGAAGGACAGAAAGAGAGACCGAGACAGAGAGCAGGAGGCAGAGACAGAGAACATGACGCACAGGTGAGTGCATGCAACTGAATGAGGTAAACGTGAGAGGATGCGGGGTTTGGAAGTGGACGAAATGGAACGATTCTTTCAGTCCAAAATGGAAGAGGCTGAAAGAGTGCGTGGGATGGGAGCAAGAAAGAGGAAGGAGAAAATAAGTTACTTAATGACCAAGTGTAAGATGGTGAATTGAAGTAGGAAATGCAAATGTGGAAGACAGAAAGACAAAAGATTATTAATGAGAAGTAGTGGAAAATAGTGATTTGAAAGCAGGAAATGCATACATGGAAGGCAAGACAATGCTTGATAGTGTCCTGGTACCAACACAGACGTCAGGCAGTGAAATCTGAATAGTGATAGCGAGGTAAACAAAGAATATTTACACTCCCACTATATTTTGCATTCTGAAGTAAGGCGAAGAGCTGTGAAATACAACACTTTCTGTTTAAATTTTAACAATTGAACAGAAGACAGAGCTGTGAAATGACTATGCACCTCACATTTCAAGAAATATATTATATTTAAACTTTTTTTTTAGCATAAACAGATATTTTGGCTACTCAGAACTATCATACACACTGAAATGTATGGGGAAATATTGTTAGGTTTCAGTTTCATGGATGGGAGAGAGTTCGTTACCTTTCTGTTTGATTTAGTTCAGGAAGACAGCTGTTCGGGAGAGGAGCATAAACACCCCAAAGAGGGGGAGAGAGAGAGAGAGAGAGAGAGAGAGAGAGAGAGAGAGAGAGAGAGAGCAAACACAAAACAGCCAACGAGAACTACAACACTGGAAAAAAAGAGAAAGAAAAAGGAACTCGAGAGCATAAAAACATGTAAGCCTTCAACAGAATACCTTGGGCAATATATATATATATATATATATATATATATATATATATATATATATGTGTGTGTGTGTGTGTGTGTGTGTGTGTGTGTGTGTTGAATTGTCTGTGTGTATGCAGGAGAGCCTGTGTATGCGTCGTGGAGGGACACTGCGTTTGGAGGGATGGCTGAGTTCATAGTGATCCTTTGTGGATGGAGGTTTGGGTATGTATGTTAATAAATATGTGTGTGTGGGGGGGGGGAATATAGCAGTGTCTAAGGTGAATCTGCAGCATGTGTGTAAGTGCAGTAGTGTGTGGGACGGTGTGGCCTTATGTGTTCAGGGACAGCTGCATGTATATGAAGGTATGGCTATGTATATAGAAACAGAACTTTGTGTGTCGATTTATGGATATGTATGTGTATATGAATCAACATTTGTGAAGATGTAATAGTGTACGAATGATAGGAGGTGGGGTTACGTCTGCTGAGGTGGAACTACGTGTGTGGAGGTGAGGTTGAGGTTACGTAGGTGGCGATAGGGCTACGTGTGTAGATTTGGATATGTAAAGGAGTGGGTGTTTGTGTGGAGGGATAGCGTGTGTCCTTGGAGGCGAGACTGTGCAGAACTATGGCTGTGTGCCTGGACGTGTGGTGGGATGCTGGTGTGGTTCTGTGTTAGGTTGTCTTTGTGTCTGTGTTTGTGAACGTGTACCTGTTTGTATGTGTGTGTGTGTGTGTATATATATATATATATATATATATATATGTATGTGTGTGTGTGTGTGTGTGTGTGTGTGTGTGTGTACTTGACTGATATCCACATGCATACACACAAAGGCCAGGACACACAGAGTAGTTGTTTAGGTGTGTGGGTTTATGAATAGACTACACTTACACTCAGGCCAGGACAGACATAGGGTAGTGTGTGTGTGCGTATGTGTTTGTATGTGTTAACAGAATACACATACAGAGTACCATGTGTGTGAACAGAATAAATATGCAGAGTAGCATGGAGTAAAGATGTGTATATATATATATATAGAGAGAGAGAGAGAGAGAGAGAGAGAGAGAGAGAGAGAGAGAGAGAAATAAATTTTTCTTTACAGAACACAACTCACACACCGTAAACACACAGACACACACACACACACAGATACACACACACATAGACAGACACACACACACCATCTTCTACTTGTACACAGAACCGGCGAAACTTGGACTGTTACACCCGTAGACTTTCAGAGAGCATAATTTCTAATATAGCGATTTTATGGGCGACCGAAAGTTAGGTTAGGTCACTTTGGGCAGGGTTTGGTCTGATTAGATAATTTTTGGTTGGGTTGGGTTCAGATCGACTAGATATAGACGGATTAGGTTAGATTGCTTTAGAATAGCTCGGTTTTGATATATTTTGGGTTGGGTTCTATTTCGTTGGGTTAGCCTGGGTTAGGTTTCGGTTGGATTTGGTCATTTGAGGCTTGAATGGGTTTCGTTAGGTCGGGTATGGTATGGTTAAGTGAGACTGGGTAGGATTAGGCAGGGTTAGATGCAGTTAGGCTGCGTCAGAATTAGTTAGTTTAGGTATGGGGAGGTTACGTGAGATAGTGAGGTTAAATACAATTAGACTGGGTTAGGTGAGGTTAAGTTAATTTAGTTTGGGTTATTTTAGGTTGAATTAGGTCACTCGAGGTTAGGCCAGGTTCAGTTCCAGCAAATATGGATAAGTTAGGCAAGACTGGCTTAAAATAAGACTCAGAGAGCGTTATAAACACAACCCCCTCCTCCCATCTGATTCTGTGACCTACGTTTTGGCTTCAGTCTTTCTCTCCCTATTTCACTCTCTCGTAAAAGTCTTGGTCCCTGTCGAAACGCCTAAATTTACTGCATTGTCAAAGTGGTTTATGCATTGCGGTCTTTTGTTGGTCGGTCCTTCCAAAGTCAAGTATCGCACGAGGTGGACGTGGTTGTGTGTGTGTGTGTGTGTGTGTGTGTGTGTGTGTGTGTGTGTGTGCGTGCGCGCGCTTGAAGCTGTGTGTACTTGAGTAATGCCCACATGCACACACAAAGGCCAGGACAGTTGTGTGTGTGTGTGTGTGTGTGTGTGTGTGTGTGTGTGTGTGTGTGTGTGTGTGCAAACGTGTGTACTTGACTGATATCCACATGCATACACACAAAGGCCAGGACACACAGAATAGCTGTTTATGTGTGTGGGTTTATGAATAGACTACACTTACACTCAGGCCAGGACAGACATAGGGTAGTGTGTGTGTGCGTATGTGTTTGTATGTGTTAACCGAATACACATACAGAGTACCATGTGTGTGAACAGAATATGTAGAGTAGCATGTGTGTGTGTGTACGTGTGAATAGAATACACATGTAGACGTGTGTGCTACCCACACTGACACCCCCTAATTCTTTCAGCCAGGATTGGAGACGTAGCGTGTATATGTCAGGACTCGATATTATAATTACAAATCATAATAGATAGCATGATGGATAGATAGATAGACAGATAGATAGACAGACAAATAGAAGCAGCAAGTACGTGTGGACATTCAAGTGCATATACATACATACCAGTTCTCACAAACCACTTACTAAAGTCAGTCAATAATATCTTTACAAACACTCACGACGCAGTGGCAAGCGACACAGGTTTCATAGCACCCTTTTTTTTTTTTTAAGGGATTTATGTGTATTAAACCTTAAGGATTCTTTAGTATGTTGCGTTTATTGTTTTGATATAGACACAATTTCCATTAGTAACCTTCAGAATGACACCAAGGTGTAATGTACAAAATAATTCGCTATGGAAAACGTGTTAGGAAATCTCAAGAGTCACATATAATATGGGCCAAAACCTTATGACATCTAACCTTCAATCCGATGACCTAACAGTAATGAGGGGGAAGTGAAGACTAAAGCTCACCCTTTCAATTAGGAAAGTATGCTTCCTAAATGAATAAAATTGTTTGTTGGTATCCACACTATAATGAACCCCTTCAATACGATGTCTACTAGATTTAATTATTGCAACTACCACGAGATTTTATTCAACTTATGACATCTCAAAACTCTTCACCTTAAGTGGAACTGCCGAGACAGACAAAGAATGAGACAGACGGAAGCAGAGACTAACAGAGAGACAGGCACAGGCAGAGGAAGATTTAGAGAGAGAGAGATTGGATCAGTTACGAGGACAGGGAAAACTGAGGAGAGGAAATCAGGTAAGGAGAAGGGTAGAAAGACCGAGAGAGAGACTGAGACAGAGAGGAGGCAGAGACAGATAACATGATGCAGAGGTAAGTGCATGCAACTGAATGAGGTAAATGTGAGAGGATGCTGGGTTTGGAAGTGGAGGAAATGGAACGATTCTTTCAGTCCAAAATGGAAGAGGCTGAAAGAGTGCGCACATATTCATTCACGCAAACACTGATACAAGCACTGATCAGCGCATGCACGCACAGTAATACACGCAGGCACTGATACACGCAGGCACTAATAGGCACTGATACACACAGGCACTGATACACTATCTATCTATCCATCTATATACCTAGGCTGCTTCCCCCAAGGTGTATGGTCTCAATTAATTATGGTTTATTAGAGCCAGGACAATAAAGTAATTAACTTAGTATTCAATATGTATTCGTATATAGTTATTCAATAAATCGCTCTTCAGCTACCCTAAGGTATTCTTCCATACAACAATATAAACAAATAATTCAATCCCTCTAATATTATGCTACATATAAAAAAATTCAGGAGAGAAAATTAATCTGCTTATGACTGTACAATGAATGTGAATATGATCATTTGTATTAAGGTATGTGTATCATCAATGCAAGTATGCATTTGTGTGTGTGCATGTGTGTGTGCATGCATGTATTGTGAATACAGGCATGCGTGCATGCAAGTGTACGAGTGTGCATATATTGTGAATGTACAGTGAGCAACAGTAGTAGTGTTGCGGTTTTGTCCGAAGATTAAATGTAACTCGTGAAACATTATGAACCGTCTGTATGACAGACGGCCGAATGTATCAGACGCTTAGCCCGTTAGCTTATGTTTTCACCAAATTTCACGACACGATTATTTTTGCTTACTGTAGGTGTGAATGTTGTTTTGGTGAGTGTTCTTGCCTATATACTTATTTATGTTAGGTTTGCTTATCTTTTTAATTTATTAAATACTTTTGAAATAGCCAAAACAGAGAGCAGCAACCCAAGAGTGTTGCAAATCAGGTGCCTTTTACGAGAGTTTTTCTCTCAAAAGGCTCTGCCAATGAAATATTCACGTTTTTTATTATTCTTAATGTATGCATGTTTTTGGCTAAATAAAACATTTTCAGTTTCAGTGAGCAGATACAGGAAGGTGGTTCGAAACAGCTCTTAAAAACATCCACACACAGCTGGGCCAGGCTGTTTCCTGCAGTCTCATATTTATAAACTCGTTCACAGAATGCTACGCATGGTACTAATAAATGAATATTAAAGATTCTGAATATTACATATGAATATAAGCATTGCGTATCGGCCACGCGTAACAAACCATATTGAAGGGGTTCACCTGAAACAGTGGAGGCAACAACACAAACAAATTAAGCTGAACGTCATCGTACCGAAAGGATTTAATGTCAGGGAAATGTAATAATGCACTTAGAATATTAGGACTACGCGACACAATATATCCTCAATCAAGTGGATTACACATGGAATACTAACACACAGTACCGTGAAAGGCCTTAATCCCGTCACTACGATGATCTCTATTCATTTTATGCTGGCTAACTCCGGCTAATTTTATTCAGAAGAGTTCTCATATTCAGGGTGTTGTATTCTACATCAATTACCCCATTACCTACGATGGCAATATATACATCAGCCTCTAATGGAGGTGACGTCTCGTGTTTATCTTACCTACGCTACTGACTGATATTCTTCGGCTTAGGGGAGGCAATTTCCATAACCTCTTCCCAATGATGACGTCCTTCATATTTTACTTGTTATTCACACATGATTATACTTTAGGTTTGGGGAGCTCTCACGTAGAAAAGGTGTTAAATTCGGTCTGGCTCTCTCCTGTCGACTTTATTCGGCTTGCTAAGAACTAGTTGATTCCAAGAACTTAACCGCACTCCCTGCTCCTCAAGCTCTCCTTCCCCTCCTCAGCAAACTCCTTGGCATCACTTCTTCCCTTCCCTCAGTTCACCTCCCATTCCTCCTAACTCCCCTTTCCTCTCTCCACTAGCTCTTCTTTCCTCCTTCCACTCAAACCATTTCCCTTCCTCCTCCTACCATCACCAAAGACGACTGTGAATCCAACCAAAAGGGCCGAAGTAAGTTAATAAAGGGGAGTGAGTGTTAACTGACAGAATTACCATCATATTAGGCTAACTCTCTTGCCCAAATACATGGGACGGGAGGGATCCAGAGACAGGAACAGGATAGTAAAAGTTAGGAAATCTATCAAGAGAGTCCCTTCAAAATCTGCCTGTTTTCAGGAAACATTTCGTTTTGTATTTTTCTTTCGAAATGAGAAATAAGGAAAACAAAGGAAAAGGAAGAAAGACGAGAGAAAAAAGAAAGAATGAAGAATATAGGAGAAAGATGAACGAAGAAATGAGAAGAAAGGAGAGAAGAATGAAGAATGGAGAGAAAAGAGAAGGTAAGGAAGATGAATGAAGGAAAAGGAAGAAAGGACGACGAAAGGAGAGAAAAAAGAAGAAAGGAGGGAAGAAAGAAGAAAGGAGAGAAAGAAGACTGGAGGGAAAAAGAATGGAAAGAAGGAAATGAAAGGAGTGAAGAAAGGGGAGGTAAGGAAGAAGAATGATGAAGCAGGAAGAAAAAGGAAAGAACATGAAAGGAGAGAGAAGAAAGGAGAGAAGAAATAAATGAGAGAAGGAAAGAGACAACGGAAGGAAGAAGAGAAGAAAAAAATGGAGAGAAGAGGAACGAAAGGAGAAAGAATGGAGAAGAAAAAGGGAGCCAAAGAGAAAAAGGAAAGAAGAGGAGATGAAAGTAGGAGAAAATAAAAGGAAATGAGATGAATGAAAAAGAGAAAGGAAAAAAAAGAAATAAAAGACGGAAGGAGAGGAAGGTCAGGAAGAGGAGGAAGATTAGGAAGAGGATGAGGAAGAACAGGAGGAAGAAGAGGAGGAAGGAGAGGCAGAAGGAGGAAGAAAAGAAGGAAGAGGTGTAAGATGAGGAAGAATAGCAGGAAGACGTGGAGGAAGAGGAGGAAAAGGAACAGGATGAAGGAGAGGAAGAGGAAGAGGTAAAAGCAGAGGAGGAAGGAAAGGAAGAGGAGGAAAAGGATGACGAGAAACGAGAAGAGGAGGAGAAAAAAAAATGGAAGAAGAGGAAGAGAAAGAGGAGGAGGAAGGACGAAATGAAGGAAGAGAAAAGGGAGAGGAAAAGGAAGAGGAAGAACAAGAGGAAGAGGAACAGGAAGACGAACAAATGGAAAGGGAAGAGAAAGATGGGGTAGAGGAAATGAAAGAGGAAGAGGAAAGGGAAGAGGAAGAAGAGGAAGGAGAAAGAGGAAGAAGAGGAAAGGGAAGAGGAAGAAGAGGAAGGAGAAAGAGGAAGAAGAGGAAGGAGAAAGAGGAGGAAGAGGAAAGGGAAGAGGAAGGAGAAAGAGGAAGAAGAGGAACAGGAAGACCGAGGAAAAAATGGAAGCAGAAGAGGATGAGACAGAGGGAGAAGGGGAAGAGGGAAGAGGGAGAAGAAAGATGAAGAGGAGGAAGAACAGGTAGAGGAAGAAGAGGAAGAGGAAAAGGATGAAGAGGAAGAATAGGAAGAAGAGGATGAAGAGGAAGAGGGAGAAGAGGAAGAGGAAGAAGAAGAGGAAGAGGGGGAAGAGAAAGAGGAGAAGAGGAAGAGGGGGAAGAGAAAGAGGAGAAGAGGAGGAAACAGGAAGAGATGGAAGAGGAAGATGAGGAAGAGGAAGAAGACGAAGAAGAGGAAGAAAGTGAATATAAGGGAGGGGGAAGAAAATATATAAAATCCAGCTAATCATTTCTAAATTGTCATTATCACATTTAGAAAATAACACAAGCCGGCAGGTAGGTAAGCGTTAACTATCGTAATTGTTGATTTAACTGTACAGCAATAATAATAATATACCTCCCCTACTCCATAGAACATCCAGATAATAACGACATGATGAATGCAATCAGTTTAAACCGGTAAGGAAGTTACAGTAAGAGGCAATTATCAAGAAGCCTGCGCTTACAAAATGTAGGACGATCAAAATGGCTGACCTTGCCGGTGGTGTCGGGGTGGCGGCCGGGCAGTTCACCTTAGAGTCTTCAGGACTTCAGTCAGGCCCCGTCTCTTCACACCAGAGCGAGGCTATCAGGTCCACAGTCACTCTTGTTCTCGAAGTTCACGACAAGACGCATATCCCACACAAATTATAAAATACTTTCTTCTGCGATGCCACCTGCGGGAAGAGACGGGAACATTAGTGTTTTGGAGCAGGGCAGCTGGCACGTGGTGGGCAACGCAGGTGTGCCAACCGTCTCGTGTCACAAGTCAGTAACCTCACCTGCAACAATCCAACGTGCTACGTAATCCACAAGCATCAAACACAACCACACAGGCTACTGACTAATCTATCTGCATTTCGGGATTAATACAAAGTGGTTCTGAGAGTTTCACAAGCCTAGACAACTAATATTAGAAAATAAAATTAAATATCACCTCTCAATCACTCAGTCATCTGAAGCATTGGTACACTTGATGCTACAGACATGCGCGATGCACAAGCTCAACTGAAGTTGCTACCGATCAGATTTACAGCAAGACTAATAACAGTCAATAAGCCACTTTTTACCGTTCAGTTATGTATAGTTTTTAGCTATATTTAATTATAACACGATGAGTTTGTTAAGAAAAGACGATAAGAATTACTGGAATACAATATTTAATCGCACTAAGCAACAGCACTTGTTCATTCCGCCTTTGAAAGAATAGACAGGAGGAGGGGCAGGGGCAGGGGGGAGGTGGGGGGGGGGCAGGGGCAGGGGGGGGAGGTGGGGGGGCCGTGGCAGGGGAGAGAGGTTGGGGATGTCTTCGTCTTGTTTCACTATTCATAGTACAAAAGGTACACCCTTAGTTATCGGGGATGTGAATGATAGAAACAGCCTCAGGACAATATGATGGAAATGAATGACAAAGAGGAAGGCGAGCTGCAGAGGTGGACGATCAGTGTGCAGATCCGAACACTGTTTAAGATAAAGAACGTCTAATTTCTATCCCGTGTGTTATTTTCCATTACGGTTCGCACTCGGTGGAACTAGGTTTGAAAATAATGCGGTTATGGTTTACACCAATTTAACAAGACATTAATGTGTTCAAGTGATACATCGATTAATGTGTGTGTGTGTGTGTGTGTGAGGAGATGGAGGGAATATGAAGGAAGGAGGGATGACGGAGAGAGGGAGAGAATGCCGGTGACACAGAGAGAGTGGAGGAAAGTTGGAAAATGGATTGATGAAGGTGGTGGAAGGAAAGAGGGAAGTCGGTGGTAAGGGAAGAGGAACATAAGAAGAGAGGACAACTGCAGTAGGCCGGTTGGCCCATGCTAGGCAGCTCCTAGAAGAGTAACTGAACTACTAGAATGAGATAAGGATAGCAAAGAAGAAGGCTCTCCCCCGCCCTCCAAACCCTCCAGCCGAAGCCGGCAGGAAAAAGTCAGAAAGAACACCACGCCGTATAGAAAAACTGGCGTGGACATTTTACAGGAAAGTGTGAAAGGAGAATAGAGACTATCATAGTGTAACCTGAAAAGAAAAAATTTTTTGAATTAGTATTGGTTATAAGATTTTCTTTATTCTATATCCACCCCTTATTTGTCATATGCTTATCTAGCCTATGCTTGAAACTCTCAACGGAAGAGGCAGCAACTACTTTACTAGGTAGCTTATTCCATTCGTCTACTACTCTATTACCAAACCAATTTCTACCGATTTCCTTACTGAAACGGAATTTTTCTAGTTTGAAACCATTATTTCTATGTCTATCCTGTATGCTTACTTTAAGTACCTTGCTAATATCTCCCTTATTTATACCATTCATCCACTTAAACACCTCAATTAAGTCTCCCCTTACTCTACGCCTCTCTAGCGAATGCAGACTTAGTCTTTTCAGTCTGTCTTCATATGACAGGTTCCGGACGTCATGTATCATTTTAGTCATTCTTCTCTGTACATTTTCTAACGAATTAATATCCATTCTATAGTAAGGACACCAGAATTGTACTGCGTAGTCTGAATGTGGCCTTACTAATGCTAGATAAAGTTTTAGTATTACTTTAGATGATCTATTGCTCACGCTTCTCGAAATAAATCCTAGGACCCTATTTGCTTTATTTCTCGCATTAATGCACTGTTGCCTTGGTTTAAGGTCGTTATTAATCATAACTCCTAGATCTCTCTCGCATTCCGATTTGAAATTTCTTTGTTATCTAAGCTGTATTTAGTATCTCCAATGGTCTTGCCTACGTTAAGTACTTTAAAGCCCCTGGCCCCATCCCCTCCCCCTCTCCTACCAGTCCCCCTCCCCCTCAATCGTGTGCTCCGGTAATGTACAGAACATACTGACCCTCCTCCTCCTTTCCTCCCATTCCCCCTCCTTCCCTTCCCCACTTTTATTCCTCCATGTTCTACAAACTCTCCCCCCCAACCCCTTCGCCCCCTCTACGTTTCCTCTTTTTTTGCCCCCACTTTCCAGTCTACCCTTCTCCTTTCCTTCCTTCTTCTGTTCTCTTCTTCCTACCTTTCACCCCACCTTCCTTTCCCCAACCCCACTCCACAAACCGTCTCCCCAACCCCAAACCTTCCCCTCTCCCCCTCTCCCCCCGCCCCGCTAGGTTCATCTACATATACGCTCGATTGTCTCTGGCTGGGGTCGGGGTGGTCGAGAGTGAGTCGGGAGTTATATGGCGAGAGAGAGAGAGAGAGAGGTACACACAAGTTATCGTACGTAGTTACACGGATACACCGAACACTCAGACTTTACTACCCTTTTTTTTTTTTCACATAACTTGGCCTTAAACTTAAATGAACAACTTACTTTTCAATTTAAGCTTAAGAATGGGAGAGAAAAGCAGATGAAAGGAGGAAAATGGAGCAAGGAGACGAGAAGAGAGAAGGGAAGAAGACAGGACAAAACATGAAAAGAAGAGGGAAAGACATGAAGGAAAAGAAGAGGAAGAGGGAGAGAGAGGACTAGAAGAGAGACAGGAAGAAGGAGGACAGCGGAAGAAAGGAAGATGGAATGACAAAGAGGAAAAGAAAAGGAGGGAAACAGAAGAGAAACAGAGAAATAGCAAGGAGATAGGACAAAGGAAGAAGGAGAAGGCAGTAAAAAGAAAGAGGAAGAAGAGGGGACAAGGAGCAAGCAGAGGTGAGAGAGGACATGGCCAGTTCAAGTAGTTTATGGCGCAGTGAGGAGAGAGGAAGGACGAGGAAGTGGCAAAGAAGTGGATAAAAGGTGAAGGAAGAGAGAAAGAAAGGACAAGAATTATGAAAGACGAAATAAGAGAGACAGAGAGAAAGAAGGAGATGAAAGATGAAGGAAGGGATGAGGATAAGACAGAAGAGGAGGGAAAGTGAAGGAAAAGAGACACAGGGAGTGAAATGAAGAGGATGAAAGGTGAGGGAAGGGTTGATGATAAAGGAGAGTAAGAGGACGGACGATGAAGGAAGATATGAGGATAAAGGAGAAGAGGGGAGGATAATGGGCGATACACTGGCTTGCATATCCAGCTCGAAATTACAAGAATCTCTCTCTCTCTCTCTCTCTCTCTCTCTCTCTCACACACACACACACACACACACACACACACACACACACAGAATACTACTGCTTTAATGTATATCTTCAGTATTTCCTTTTCCCTCATCCTTCCACCCTTTATGCATTTTTTCCAACTACATTACCACTATTTTCTCCTTCATTCTTGTTGCCTACGGACGATTTTATTTATCTTCCAAGACTCTTTTCTGTCTGGCTGGGTTTGATACAGCCTTCATTAACCCCTTCACTACCAAAGGCCTCTCATGTACTGAATATAATCGTGTGAAGGCAGCGAGAATACACCCAAACAACACGGCATTGTAGTGAATGGGTTGGGTGTATTCATTATCTGTACTACTTTATTTAACCTTTCATTCTTCCCTACACTTTGTCGTTCTTTTATTCTTCCCTGCATTTTGTCCTTCTTCCATTCTTCCCTTCACTTTGACGTTCTTTCATCCTTCCCTTCATTTTCATTTTTTCATTCTTCCCTCCAGTCTGTCCTTTTATTTTTCCATTCATTTTGTCAATACATTCTCCCCTTCATTCATTTTCCCCTTTATTCTTTCACTCTTCCTTCAGTACATGTCAGCGTCTCTCCCAGTAACATTCTAAGGGTTCTAACACTCACTCTTACTGAATAAAATCCCGTGAAGTCAGCTGGGGTGAAACACCGGAAATGCCCCGCGTTGTTATGTTTACATCATCTCATTTCTTAACACATACTAAATTTCTTAAATTCTACCAGATTATATTCCACCATATAAATTCAGCAGTAAAAATATTAATACATGTTGATCAAGGGTCCAGAGGGATAACAATGATTAGTATTCATTTTCTGCTAAAAAATATTGTTAAGAAATTCTTTCGGCAGAGGTCGATTCCTTTTCACCATAATACAAGCTTTGATAATCTGGTTCACTGGGAGGGAATATCTGATGTCGTTATTTATCACAACACTTTTAAAAATATCTTGAAACAGAAATGTGGTGTAATGTGTGAAAATTCACTTGATCTAATGGAAAAAATATATATAAACATCAACACAAGGAGGCCATCCGAACACTGTCCATAAATCACAGAGTTGTTCGTCGGGAAGGATGTGTTTATGTGCCGTCTGAAAATTACCACAAAAACCTCTAGGAATAAGCTATTTTCACCATTAAAAGTGTACGCTATAACGAAACATTAGTATCTAGAGTACCCGAACGAAGACTGATAAGGAAATAAGTGTATAAACACTGATTTAGAAGTTTGTTTACGTTCTCATTCGTCAACCTTCTCCTTTAAATGCCTCATCATAACATGTGAGTAAAGGACTGCAGCTGCTAGTGACTTAACTCTGGCCGTGTTCACCTCTTCACCAAGTTATCTACCATCCATGACTGAACTGCCACACATTCTTGTGGCTGGGACTCTCGGCAGTACACATTAACATGCCACAGTGGAATCAAGGTTGGTACTGCTGTTGTTTTTTTTGTTTTTGTTTTTAGTACACATTAAACTTAAGCCATAGTGGAATCAGGGTTGGTATTGCTGTGATTTTTCATTAATTCATTACCAGACACGCGCGGCCTTTTCATATTTTCCATCGAAATGAATCTTTCACAGGTTATTTGTTATTTTTCCTGGAGTACCGTGCCATAGCTACTGGGCATTTTTATAAAGACAATGAATGCTGAGGATTTAGAATGAATAATTATTCCACTGACGTCTACCAGTAGCTGGCCATATCTTGCGTCCCCAACACTTGCTTTTAAAATTGAGAGATTGCTGTCATAGGTTGGATTAGGTTTGGTGGTAGGTGGTGGCGACCGTCATTCGCTCACTTGATCTTTCCTCTCACTTTTCATTACCGGTACTCATTCCATTTTAGGCGACTTTACATTGAGCGTCAGCCTAATGGTTTCCTGTAAGCCAGGAAACCATTTACAGCGCTGGGTGGTAACCATATAACCAGCCTTTATGTGTTCCCTATGTGTTAACAGGTGGGTTGGCGTAGGATTAGTGTTCCTCCTCGTAAAACCGCTAACTCAGAGACAAACGGCTACCCTTTATGGAATTATGGCGTCTGGCTATAGATAAACAGATTAACTCTGATAATATCAATCAGTATTTAAATATGCACTAATACGTACTAATTCTGCCCTTACTGTATCGTCACGCCTTTATTTACCCAATTTAGTGCAATTATGTTGTATGTATATATAAAGCAGTGAATTAGTGACGATTACCGTAGATTTAAAATCTCTCTCTCTCTCTCTCTCTCTCTCTCTCTCTCTCTCTCTCATCAGTAATTCCTTGTAATCTTGTGAATCCATCTAAATTCTTTCTTCCCTCCTTCCTCCCCTGTTCCTCCTCATATTCCTCATTCCCTTGTCTGCAGTGTCCCTTCCCTTCCCTGTATCTTTCACTTTCGTCCTGATTTCATTCTCTCTCTCTCTCTCTCTCTCTCTGTTCCACTTAACTTGTCTTGATAGGGAAGATAGGCTTTGATCTCTTCTTCAGATGAGATCCAGAATATTGATAATGGAAGAGGATAAGGGTGAACTGTCCCCCCATCTCTCTCTCTCTCTCTCTCTCTCTCTCTCTCTTATCCCAAGCTCATTAAAACGCCCAGAGAATTCATAAAGGCCTAAGAGTACAAGAGAATGAGAAGGTACTCGTGCGTAAGTGGGAGGCGTAGAAGGGTACCTGGGCCCGTACTTATAAAACACCAAGACTGAGTCGTAAGGCGAAAGTCTGTCCTAAATTCATAGGAGCGAGTCATAAGTCCTTATGTTCGACTTAAACTGATTCATAGCTTAAGACCCCTCCCGAATGGTTATAGCGCTTCGGACGTGGCTTATGACTCGATCACAGGGATGTTCTACGTACGATAATTATCGTATTTGTACTATAATTTGGGATGCCTGTACGATGTACGATATCACATTAAAAAAATACGATAATTTGTCTATTTCAGCTTCCCTAGATTTTTTTTTATATATATACTGCAGGTTAACAACACTCACTATTCCCGCCACACGGTTCATTGTGCCCACACCCCAGTAACCCACGCTTCCCATGAGTCACTCACGAAATTCCTTTCCCCTCCCAGTCCCATGGGAGGTCAGGGCCAAGCCCGGCCGACCCCATAAATGTCAAGGTCTTATAGTGTTCCTCCTCGTAACATAGGGTTTGGGTGGAGTCACCCCCTCCCTACACTATTGCCATGTTTCCTAACCCTACGATGTATAACGCCTGTGGTTTGTGTAGTAGGAATGATACATAAACATAACTCATACTAATATAACTGTAATGAAAGTGCTGACATGTATCAAGGAAGAATAAAACTATTCTGCATACTATATTATACGATAATAGAGAAACGTGGCATAAAAATTTGGCAGTGTTGCTCTAAAAATATTCTAATTATTATTTACTTCCCCAACACTTCTAACATTGCTAATTAATTTAGCAAGTATAATTGCAAGAAAATTTGAAGGGATAAAAGTGGGAAGAGGCGATCCTTTCATAATTAAAATAAATATATCAAACAGCTCTGGGGTGGCAGCACTCACGCGACACGTGTTTGTGTGTACGCTGTGGGAGGTCACCAACCCCCTACAGGATTTAGGCCTATTGGGGAAACCTCTATAAAAAAAACGCGCCGTGACTTTTACCTCAAGGGTGGTGCGGAAATAAAGTCAAAATTATAATCCATACATAAAAATGGAAGTAAAAAACCATGGATGACACATAACAAAATCTAGCGAGAGAGAGAGAGAGAGAGAGAGAGAGAGAGAGAGAGAGAAATAATAATAATAATAATAATAATAATAAAACTTTATTTCCACTAAACAGTGGGTATTCTTATACATTATACAGTAGTACAGCATACAGTATGAAAGTTCTATACACAATATAATACAAGTTGATACATATGGTGGAGAATAGTGACAGAGAGGTAAATGGTTTAAAAGGTGTGGGGACACTTAGGTTAAAAATAGATCAATTAAGGGATTTAGGAACGAAGGCAGTGGGAAGGATTAAGACAGATGGGATTGTAAGATTAGGGAGTTTGAGCAATAGGGTAGAATGTATGCTCTCAATAAAAGTATAGCAATTATCAACGGCTAATTATTATACAGGTGTTGATGGTGGGGGTCTATATTTATAGGAGGTGTTGGTGGTGGAGGTATAGCGGGTGTTGTTGGGGGTAGGGGTATAGGGGGTGTTGGTGGCAGGGGTATAGGGGGTATTAGAAAAACGGAGATCACAAGAGGGAAACAGTGTCAAGGTCATCGCTGATGGAGAGGTCAGCTCGGAAACGTGGCAACAGTGCAGGGAGGGGGTGACTCCACCAAAACCCTACGTTTCGATCTGTCAGACTATAGAAGTTCAAACTTTACTTGGTAGTGCTGCTGTACCCACTACCCACTCTGCAACTTTGTATAGGACTTCAGTAAAGTCGTAAGTACAGTTGATATGCTGGTATACATAAAGCTTTGTAGGATATTCTTAATTTCTTACCGGGAAACGTGAGTGTAAGGAAGGCAAAAGTAATGTACCGTCTTAATTACTAGTTTGTATTCACCTAATTGTGATTCTTCTGGATTGACTCAGTCAAGCTCATGATGCCCCGTCTACATTTACCATTTCATCATACTTTTTTTTACACACCATCTCGTCTGGTAACTTGTTTTAATTGAAAATTTACGTGTACGATAATTTTAGGGTAATATACGATAATTTTCATGCTACGGTACGATATATTGGGTCTCTGGGCAGAACATCCCTGCTCGATCATAACAGTAAAGATGGCCGCCGCACCAGAACAACAACAAATTCGCCAGCGCCAACCAAGACGTTTTCGTGAAAGGAAAGATGTGCTTAACGAGCTAAGTGATGCAGAACTGGTCAAGAGATATCGTTTGGACCGTGCAGGCATAATTTTTGTGACCATTTTGGTACGGGAGACACTAACAAGACCAACGGCAAGAAACAAGGCTTTAACCCCCTTTAGCACGTGTATGTTCTCAAGATACAACTGTGCCAGCTTATATGTGGCATCGGGGGTCCAATTTTGCTTTCTGGAACGTTTGCTTGTTCCACTGTTGGAGTTCTCCATGCTTGGATGGCGGTGGTGGTGTTTGTTTACAGGGTGGTGTGGAGAGGCATGTCCTCGTCCACAACACAAAGTGGTAAATTAATAATTCCTCAAAAATGACATTAATCTGTTTACTTTACCCTGAAAACATTTAAGAAAATATCGTAGTAATTTCTGATTTTTTGTAGCATCTTTTCTCTGTTGTTTTCTTAGATTTTTCTTTCTTTTTTCGAAACTCTCAAGTGCTACGCAGCGCCAACCGCTAACTCAGCAGCTTGTGACTTCGACCTAACAAAGTCTCAACTTAGTTATGATGAGGTGCTCCTTAAGTCTCACATTTATGACTTTCACCTAACTATGATGTAGTTTTTATAAGTACGGGCCCTGGCGTATGACACTGTAGAGGAGGAGGAGGAGGAGGAGGAAGAGAAGTAGAAGAAGAAGGAGGAGGAGGAGGAGGGGATGAAGAAGGAGGAAGAGGAGGGAATTAGTTAGCTAATGATGAAAGGAAATGATGATGATGATGATAATTATGATGATGATGGGAGGGGGAGAAAATCCAAAAGAGGTTCAGGAAGAGGAGGTGGGAGGAAATACTGAAGAGTGGAAAGGTATGAGTGGGAGGAGGAGGAGCGGGGGAAAATAAGTAAGTAAGAGCAGAGAAGGGTGGAATAAGTACGTACGAGGAGGAAAGGTATAAAAGTACTCATGATACGTTGATCACCTGAGCGTAAATGAGAAGCGTAGGAGAAAGACGAAGAGGAGGATGCCTAAAGGGTGAAAATGAATGAGGCACTGCTTGTGATGGAGAGACGGCAACTTTACGCCTAGCTGAAGTGAACAGGGTGTTGTGTTGGTTAAGGGTAAAGACAGGGATGATATCAGGTAACCGGTATTGTGTAAAGTGTAGGGAAGTGTAGTGTGGTGTTGTGAGGCGGACAGGGAGACGCATACATCCACTTGAGGCTCCTATGACTCACTATCATCTCCATATAATCGTCTGACATTACACGTAGCTAGAATGTAATGCTAGAGGAGACGCGGCCATGTGAGGGTCTGAGGTAGAATGTCAGGCAACTGGTGTGGTGTAAAGTGTAGTGTGGTGTTGTGAGGCGGGCAGGGAGACGCGTGGTGTGGTGTAAAGTGTAGTGTGGTGGTGTGAGGCGGGCAGGGAGACGCGTGGTGTGGTGTAAAGTGTAGTGTGGTGGTGTGAGGCGGGCAGGGAGACGCGTGGTGTGGTGTAAAGTGTAGTGTGGTGGTGTGAGGCGGGCAGGGAGACGCGTGGTGTGGTGTAAAGGTGTAGTGTGGTGGTGTGAGGCGGGCAGGGAGACGCATGGTGTGGTGAAACGTGTAGTGTGGTGTTGTGAGGCGGGCAGGGAGACGCATGGTGTGGTGTAAAGTGTAGTGTGGTGGTGTGATGCGGGCAGGGAGACGCATGGTGTGGTGTAAAGGTGTAGTGTGGTGGTGTGAGGCGGGCAGGGAGACGCATACGTCAACCTCAGGACGCACGCTAAGACGCACACCATAAATCCTCGTACCAGGTGAAGAGCAGGGAAGGGGGGTGGGGGAAGGGGAGAGGAAGACAAAGGGATAGGAAGCTGAGGAAGATTGAGAGAGAGAGAGAGAGAGAGAGAGAAGGGGGAGTAGTGTTGGAGGGCGAAAAAGTGTGAAATTATACAGTACAAACAAGAAGAGAGGCAGACCTATAACAAGGTGGGGAGATAAGGTGCCAGAGTGTGTACGAGTAAGGCGGGGTGGTAGTGCGTTGTGAGAAGAGTCGTTACTGAGTAGGGACACAAACGCCAGGGCAACTATTTATATAGGATTATGGGCAGGTTTCTCCATAACCAAAGTATATTACAGTTCACTTTTGTCTGATTTAACATTTTTCATATTTTCCACTTAAATATTCAGCCAGGTTTGGTTGCTGTTTGGTAGATGGAAGGCGGATGATGCAACTAAACAAGCAGTCTTATGCATTACTTCTCTATCTATCTATTGCCAGACGCCTCAATCCCGTTTGGGGTGGCGGGCCACAAACAAATCGCCCTGTCCCCCGCCATTTCACTGCCCTGCTCCCAACTCACACCCCCCTCTCTCATATACCTCTCCACCCCATCCCTCCATCTCATCCTTGGCCTCCCCCTCCCTCTTCCCCCCTCCACCTCACTCAGGAGGGGAAGGAGGGAAGAGGGGGAGGGAGGGAGGGAGGGAGAGTTACAGCAGTTGCAAGAGTCTCCACAAAGATGAATCAGATCGCCTGGTGGTAGAAAGAATAAAAGAAGCAAGCCGACACTAACATGCCAACACCATCATGCTGAAGCGATTAATTCAGATGTGAGGGACGAATCTTACACGTTACTCTTGGTATTTGCAGACGATTTTTACTCAGCCGTGGCAGTAAAGGAACGAGGTAAAGAATGACCCCTGAACGTGTGATAAATTAATTCAGATGTGAGGGACGAATCTTACACGTTACTCTTGGTATTTGCAGACGATTTTTACTCAGCCGTGGCAGGAAAACGACAAAGTAAAGAATGACCCCTGAACGTGAGATAAATTAATTCGGGGACGGGAATGGATTTCTTCTTGAGGTTATCCATGTTAACTACAAACGGTTTTATTCAGCTTAGGAAGGACTGCTGGTACTGACAGGATCGAACACTGTTTATTGCATTACGGTAGTCTCTTATTATACCTGTATATTATAGGATCGAACACTGTTTATCCCATTACTGTAGTCTCTTATTATACCTGTATATTATAGGATCGAACACTGTTTATCCCATTACGGTAGTCTCTTATTTTACCTGTATATTATAGGATCGAACACTGTTTATCCCATTACTGTAGTCTCTTATTTTACCTGTTTATTATTCTGGCTACCTGCAGACGGTTTTATTCTGCTATAGAAGGAGTTGACGTAAACACCTCAGCTTACTCCAGTAGTCTTGCATGTACTTCGTATTATTCTTATTATCTACAGAAAGATTTACTCAACTCGCCAACAAAAGAATCGGGAGGGTAAAGAATGATCCCCGAACGTGAGATAAATTAATTCAGGTACGGGGCCGGGTTTTTGTGGACGCAGCAGCAGCCGCCAAGAGAGGCCAAGACAGCCACACGGAAAAAGGCCCCTCGCCCTGCCCAGGAAATGTGCGGGTAAAGGACATCCTGAATTCTGGACGGGTGGCCGCGAATTTGGCGATAAGGAGTTTGCGAAAAGAAATCAAGGGGCTGAGATAGAGGTTAAGAGGTTGAGACAGGAGTTGTTAGGGGTTGAGAGAGGGGTTACTGGGAGTTGAAGGGTTGTGAGAGCGGGGTTGTTGGCGGAAAAGTAGGTGGAGCAACGGGCAGGGGATTTGTGTGTTAATGGTGAGAAAAATGTGTTGAGAGAGAAAACGAATGAGAAAAAGGCTGGGCCTGGGAGAGTAGTTATGGGGGTTAGAAAGCGTTATTAGGGGATGGAGTGAAGGGTTATTAAAAAAAAAATGAAAAAGAGGTTACAAGATTAAGGAGGTTGAAAGAGGGGCTGAGGAGGAGAGAAAGAGACTGAGAGATAAAGGATGTGCTGAAATCTGGACGGGTGAGTTGAAATTTGGCCGAAAGGAGATTGAGAGATTGGTCATTAGGGGATTGAGAGAGGAGTTATTTAGGGGATTTTAGAGAGAGAGAGAGAGAGAGAGAGGTGGGGGGGGGTATACGTCTTGATGGTGAGTGTGTATCAAGTAAGCAGATTGCATACCGTGGGAGTGGTATCCTTCCCTAAATGTATGGCACCACCAACACAAAAATGCCGACCAGATTTCAATAACCTAAGTGCTCGGGCTGGGGGGAGAGGGGGGAGGACATAATAGGGAGAGGGAGAGAGAACGGAGTGTGGGGAGGGGAGAGGGGTGTGGGAGGTTGTGATGGTGATGCGAGGGGGTGTAAGGGTAGGGGAGAGGATAGGGCAAGGAGACGAGGAAGACTGAGGGATTAAAAAGAATGTGAGGTGGGGGAATGACGAGGAAGGAAGGAGAAGCAGGATGAGGATGAGAGAGGAAAGAGAGAGGAGGCTGTGGGGGAGCAAAAAGGGAAAGGGGTGTGGGGGAAGGGGTCGAGAAGGAAAGGAGGAGGAAGCTGAGTGAGCGAGAGGAGGGAGAGAAGGACAAGGGAAGAGAGGGAGTGGGGTAGTTAGAAATGTTGAGAGTGGTTGATGATGGAAGAGGGAGAGAGGTGGAGAGAGGGAGTTGAGTATAGGGGAAGGGAGAGGGGGAGAGGAGGGGGACAAAGACAGGTGATACAGAGATAGAGGAAATTAGTTGACATGGCAAAATAAAAACAGGGGTGAGAAAATAAAAATATGCTGATGAGATGGATTGTCATTACGTGGAGTGACTACTGGTGGAGAGAGAGGCGAAGTACAAGAGGAGGGATGGAGGGCAGGAAGGAAAGGAGGAGAGGAAAAGTGCAGGAGGAAGAAAGAAGGGTGGGAGTCTTTACGTGGGAATTTTGTAAGAAGGTAGGCAGGGGAAAATACTGCTGGTCGATGGGCCTGTGAAAAGTAGGTAGTTAGGTTGGCCAGTAGGTAAGTAGGCTGGTAGGTAAAGAATCACTATGTATATGCATGAAGGAAGGTAGGTAAGTAGTAGACAGAAAGGCAAGTAATCTAGTAGACAGGTAGATGGTTAAATCGATATAAACAAAAGTGTGAGAGACAAAGGGAGACGTGGGAGGTCAAGGCCTTCTAAAATTAGAAGGCCTCTCCGATCCTCTTGTGACGTCAGCCGCGTGGGTCAGGGGCGAGGTGCGTGGTCAGGTAGCGATCTCTTTGTTGTGTGTGTGTGTGTGTGTGTGTGTGTGTGTGTGTGTGTGTGTGTATCTGTGTGTTTGTTGTTTAAATATTATATATTAATAGACTTATTGGTACTCAATAATTTTATTCATGTGAAAAATTTACAATGGTAAAAGAAGAGTTACTACAAAAGAAACGTATGTAGTGACATATGAAATCTGCCATAATTTATTTCATACATATATATATATATATATATATATATATATATATATATATATATATATATATATATATATATATAAATCATATACGTATTGGGGCTGTTATATTGGTGGTATATTGGGGCTGTTATATTGGAGGTATATTGAGGCTGTTATATTGGTGGTATATTGGGGCTGTTATATTGGTGGTATATTGAGGCTGTTATATTGGAGGTATATTGAGGCTGTTATATTGGTGGTATATTGGGGCTGTTATATTGGAGGTATATTGGGGCTGTTATATTGGTGGTATACTGGGGCTGTTATATTGGTGGTATATTGAGGCTGTTATATTGGTGGTATATTGAGGCTGTTATATTGGTGGTATATTGGGGCTGTTATATTGGTGGTATATTGGGGCTGTTATATTGGTGGTATATTGGGGCTGTTATATTGGAGGTATATTGGGGCTGTTATATTGGTGGTATATTGGGGCTGTTATATTGGTGGTATATTGGGGCTGTTATATTGGTGGTATATTGAGGCTGTTATATTGGTGGTATATTGGGGCTGTTATATTGGTGGTATAATGGGGCTGTGATATTGGTGGTATATTGGGGCTGTTATATTGGTGGTATATTGAGGCTGTTATATTGGTGGTATACTGCGATATTATATTGGGGCTGTTATATTGGTGGTATATTGGGGTGCTATATTGCTGGTATTACATTGGGGTGTTATATTGGTGTGTTACATTGGTGGTATATTGGTAATATATTGGGGTGTTACACTTAGAATCTTACTGTGTATTGGGGTGTTATATTGATGGTATACTGGAGGTATTATATTAGGCCTCTTATATACGGGGTGAACAAGGTAATGCAGATTTCGTTTGAATTCGATTCAGTTTCTTTATAGAGGAAAGCTGTGGAGATATGTAGGAAAAGTAAAGGGTTATATATTCTTCTCTTATCCAGCTCCAGCCACGTCTGTGTAATGGCTTTGGTCGTACATCCTAGCATGGCTAAGGCCTCATTTTTCTTATATTCAGTACAACTACGATGACTTAAAGCTTCTCACTGTACTCTCTACACTTTTCTGATAATAATGAACAGAAAATAATGTTGTACTTACCCTGCTGTTCCGATTTGGAGTGAACTGGTCGCGCTTAATGGCACGTAGCCACGTGGAGGCAAGTTCTTTATCTTGCGGAAAGGAAAAACACACTTACTTTTGTTCCATTTTTATAATTTCCCTTACATCTGGGAACACAACACATGTAAGGCATTATTACCTTAATAAAACATACAAATAATGTAAATATCAATATATAATACAATGTTTTTCCGTCCTTATTGTTATTGAACACACAGCGTGACCTCTCCCGACCATAGCTGACCCAACACTACCTGTACCTCCCCCCCACCACGAGGCCTTCTAATTTTAGAAGGCCTTGGTCCGACTCTCCTCTCCACACCGCGCTCTCAGCCCGCTGAACCTTTACTTGTATCGTCTATGTACTTCCTAGAAGTATTTGCTCGCCACATACAACTTGTATAGACATTTGGCTATGAATTTAAACTATAGTAGCCGCAGCGAGAAATGAACGCTGTGGTGGGGCAGCCGGTCATCCGGGGATTCCCCCACTGCAGCCATATCTACATGTCACCGACCATAGAGGTAGGATGTCACCGACCATCGGCCACCGCTGCAGCCCCGCTCCATGATCCTTAAGGCCGGTTCACACGAGCAAAATCGCGGCAGTTTTTCTCGCCGATTTGCGGGGGAAAAATGCCGATTTTCGGCAATTCTACCGGAAAGGTGTTCACACGTACGGGGACTGAGTGGCAGGAACGCGGCAACAGTGTTTATAAACAAAGATGGACCGCCGTACTCGTACCAGGTGTGCAGCCCTTGCACTTGCACTTTCTCTACTTCAAGATGAGCTGTCACGCATCTGGACTCGTCCGTGGCTGTCTAGGAGAAAATAAGAGAGTGTGTATTACAGGCTGGTGAGGGAGCTCAGCTTGGAGGATCCCCAAACTTTAAATGAGTGGATCCGTCTTAACAAGACTCAGTACCACCACTTGCTGGGGCTTGTGACACCCTTCATTGAAAAACAAAATACGCCCAGATGAGGGAAAACTGTGATTGCTGGAGAACGGCAGGTATGATGGATAAACTTGTGTTGGCCACGCGTGATGAAGTCGAAATGGTGGTACTGTAAACACACAAAGATGGCGAAATCGTCTTCGTTCCCAGAGCTTTACCTTGTTCGGTGCTTCCATTTTAATCGGCCCGGCAACTTTCTCCCGATTCCGGCGAAAAAAGACCGACATGTCGGTCTCTCCATACCGGCGAAAAAAGTTGCCGGAATTTCTACCGGGAAGCAAATTCCGGCAAAAAACTGCCGCGATTTTGCTCGTGTGAACCGGCCTTTACCCTGTGTCTCTGGCTTTCTCTTTCTCTCTCAGTTTCTATATAAACTGCTGTATTTCCGAAACTAATTATGAAATTATTATGACTTTTGTTCCACACCACCACTGAGGTAAAAATCAAGGAGAGTTTTCTGTATAAAGGTTTCCCCCCCCCCCCTTGTCTGAGGGCAGGTCAGTTCTGGCGAGTGTATAATAATTATAGGTCAGGCGGAGGTATCGGCAAGGCCGCACTCCCCCGCTCATATGCCACATTTAGGAGGGGGGAAACCTTTATACAGAAAACTCTCCTTGATTTTTACCTCAAAGGTGGTGTGGAACAAAAGTCATAATAATTTCTATAATTAGATTTCGGAAATACACCAGTTTATATAGAAACCGAGAGAGAAAGAAAGCCAGAGACACAGGGTAAGGATCATGGAGCAGGGGCTGCAGCGGTGGCCGATGGTCGGTGACATGTAGATATGGCTACAGTGGGGGAATCCCCGGATGACC
Source organism: Coenobita brevimanus (assembly GCF_032717465.1). Lineage (NCBI taxonomy): Eukaryota > Metazoa > Arthropoda > Malacostraca > Decapoda > Coenobitidae > Coenobita > Coenobita brevimanus. The sequence goes on from NC_136996.1 coordinate 33,705,108, forward strand.
CGGCTGCCCCACCACAGCCGTTCATTTCTCGCTTGCGGCTACTATAGACATACATCATTAAAATAAAATCTCTTGCTTAAGAGTAGGAATATCATAATTCAGCAGTTAAATGAGTCCTTTATTTACACATATCATCACCATCAACA
>NC_136997.1:0-22500 GCF_032717465.1 Coenobita brevimanus
AGTATACTTGTTCCATCTTTTAAATCTGGAATACTTTTCTTTTTAAAAAATCCGTTGTGTCTTGTCTAATTGAAAATACTGAGTTAAAGTGTGGAACTTTAATGCTGTTTTTATTGCATTTTATTACTCTTGCCTGTTGTTCAGGCACTGAAAGACGCCAATATGACTATGAAACAATCTCTAGACCCTCCATGGAGCTCTGACTGTTAAATTGGCAAGGTTCTTTTATATTTCATTAAGTGATAGCTCTTTCTGCTCATACTAAGTCTCTCCACAGATTTTTCTTAGTGGGAAAGTGGCTGTAAATGTGCACAATAGTCAGCATGTCTGTCACTGCAAAAGTTGTCTTCATTTGTGCTTGTTGATCGAGCTACTTTAACATCGCCTACGAACTTACGCCGCATTCCCACTTTCTGTCGTCATCCATGGAGACAACAAAGGCATGAAATAAAATAACTTTGTAACGTATCTGCACCAGTAGTCTTAACGGTAAATATCTCTGTAAATAATGTAATAACAGATCTTCATTGCTTTCCATTGAAGGCCTTTTCTTTTCAGTCTTACGATACCAGAAATATTGCTTACTACCACAGTAGACCCTGTAAACTCCGCAACTTATTCCTGACTGTCCTTGAGTGATAGTTCTGAAATTTCAATTAGTTCCATTTAGGATTTCATATTATCGTAACTAACAAACTGTTTCCTACAATTCTGGGAAAAATGCATAAGCACTTTGTCTTCATTTACTTATTGTTATGCCAGGTTGCCTCAGAGATCAACTTGCTTTCTCTCTGAGTATATGGGTCCAATATTACTGGTTCAGTCTTTTCTAAGACCCAGAGCATGCAACCAATGGAAATCTCCAGGGCTTTAAAAAAAAAACCACAAAGGAATACAGTGACTTGACACAATACAATGTGATAAATTACCCACACTATATAGAAGTATAAGCATCTGAGTCTGGGACTAGTGACCCCCAGGTGTGGGGAGGTGGTCTCGTCAGGTGTGCAGTACTCTCTGAAGGCATGCGTGGTGACCACTATTTGCACACTCTTGATCGTCAGGTGAGGGCTGCTGGGTGGTGTAGAGGGAGGCTCTTCATTGGAGGAGGGACCTCCGTCAGTGTGTCGGCCATCGGGGCTGGGGCCGAACAGGTCGAGTGTGGGGGCTGCTGCTTCCTCTGCACCTGCCCTTCATGGGGACGGTTTTGCTGGTTCTTCTAGGGAGGTCTCTGGCCTGGGAGTTCTAGGGGCGTCCCTCTGCGTTCTGTGTCTGCAGTCTCACCTTCGTCAGGGGAGTCTGACAAGGGCTGCCTGCGGTCTCTCCTCCTTCAGGAGTCCGACATTGACCTGGTGACTTAGGGGGCGCTGGGTTGTAATGAGTGTACCCCAGGATCCTCACTATGCAAGGCCACTCCAGACCTCTCTTCCAGCAGTGACTCTGCTTGGGGGAGCCTGCTCTGCCCCCTGTGCAGTGCAGGGAGAGTGAGAGGGACGTCCCCTTTCGGCCTCTGGAGGAGGTAAGGCGAGCAAGGGGCGTGACCCACTCAGGAGGTCTCCTGGAGGAGTGGGAGTGCTAGCAAGGGTCGTGACCCTCTATAGGTGCCGAAAGGTTCAGCAGATGAGGCCCCACATGGTGAGTGGGAGCCTCCCTGGGACAGTGCGCCACAGTGGGCAACTGACTCGATTCTGCTAGGTACTGGGACTGGGGCAGGTGAGAGACGTGCGGTGGGCATCTCCACGGTCCTGCTCAGGGCAGGGGCTGCAGGTAAGGGAAACACGGTGGGCGTCCTTTCCCTCTAACGCGAGCACAGTGGGCGCTCGTGAGTCCTACAGAAGCGCAGTAGGTGGAGGGAGCACGGTAGGAGTTGTTCCCCTGACAAGCACAGTGGGCGTCGTCGTAGTCACTCACTTACTGAGTCTGCTGGGACACAGATCCTGCCCCGATTCCGTTGAGTGCTGGTCCACGGTGGGAGGGGTAATGCAGCAGGGTGATGTACAGGGGTCACGCTGTACTAATTCTGCTCTCAGAGGTTACCCCTTTCTTCCCCCTCTACCCTGGACAGAGGGAAGTGGGGAATACGCCGAACAAGTTCTACCCCGCCTTCTGCCTCCCAAACTCCCCCACCCTCCACCTCCAGCCTGCCAGCTTACTGATTAGACGCAAATTTTCTCATGTCCTGTAAACTTATGACTAAACTGTCGTCGCACACGCTTTCAACGGCCAGCATTTTATGGACTCATATTTTTAGAATAAAATTATTTATCCGTATTGAACTGCATTCTCAAATTGAAAATATTCACCATCATCCAGTAATCCAGTGTCGTCCGCTGCACAATTCTGGGTTCCTAGTGCTTACCTTTTCACTTCCCCCGGCTGTCTCTCTCTCTCTTTCTCTCTCTCTCTCTGAATTTACTTTTCCCACTCACTCTTTCTTTTTAAATTTATATAACTTTCTCTTTGCTTCTCTCCCCTCTCCCCCATCTCTCTCGTTCTTTTGTCTTAAGTCTTCCCTGCCTCTCACCCCACTCCCCTCCCCCCACCTTAGGCCTGATCAGCAGTCAGTTATGCAAATACACGCTCCTTCAGTATATCAGTGTGCAGGCAACATTTTATCACACACACTTAGGTCAGATGTATGGAAAGCTCATTTTCTTTTTTTTATATATATAAATTGTATTTCTCATTATGTGCCAAGTTCAAATAGAGAAACACCAGATTCCAATATTCGTAATTTTTTTTAGAGTGACAGTTCCACTACACATATCTGTGTATCTGTGCTTATAAAATACACACACACACACACACACACACACACACACACACACACACACACACACACACACACACACACACACACACACGCACTTAAATTTTGCACTGACAGCGTGGCGTTAACTACAAATAATAGTCATTCTAACAACTGGATTCTGCTGGCTCCACAAACCTCTCCCTGCAACTCACTCATTCAATACGGTAATAATTTATTCTAAAAATATAGGTCCAAATTCCTAATCTGTTGATTGGCGTGTGCGACGACTTATTAAAGTTTAGTCATGTTTACAGGACATGAGAAAATTTGTGCTCTAATCAGTAACTGGCAGCCTTGGAGGTGGAGGGTGGGGGAGTTGGGGCAGAAAGGCAGGGGTAGACTTGTTCGCGATTCCCCCTTCCTCTCTGGTCCAGGTGTAGAGGGGGAAGGAAGGGTAACCCTGAGCAGGAAATTAGTAAAGTGTGACTGTACGAGTACCTCTTCAGTTGATTCCGTTGAGGGGAAGAGGGGTGCGTGGTGGTTGAAGGGACGTATGTCCATCCTTGTCCCTGGATCTCTCTGTTCTCTTCTCATGACTCTATGGTCTCCCCTCTGGTACTACCCGATACCCATCTTGCATTTCACTTAGCCCATTGTTTTCTGTTACAGTTTTACATAATAGGTGTCATCTTGCAAAGATATAAAGAGGAATATTATCCATTATCACTTACCAACCTTCTGGACTACTCCACTGTCACTCTCTTAGGCCAAACTGTACAGTATGGACGTCAAGTTATATAAAGCTCATGTTATTGCTGTCTTTCTTAGCATCAGTGAGTTATGAATATTAAAACTGCCTTTTTAGGTTGTAAGGCTATCAGCAATGTCCATCATGTGCTACTATGTAAGTAATCAAAGTTATTGTTGTTGCACAGGACAACTCCTGAGGAGTGCAGTGTGTGCTGCATCACCTATGATGAGAGGTGAGCGTCGGCCACGCAATCTGCCGTGTGGCCACACCTTTGTTCGTCCTGCATCTTACAATCCTGACCACAGCCAACCAGCTGACCTGCCCTGGACTGCCGTGGCTAGCCACTCCGCCACCTCCCTGGATAATTTCCCAGTAAACTATGGAATGGAGGCTGGGGTTGTCAAAAGAAGCTTAAGAATGTACAGCTGGCACAGGGCAGCAGGAGCAGCTGGTGGAAAGCCAGAGTGTAAAACCTGCAGCAGAAAACAAATGTCAGTCAAAACAAAGGGTGGTGCACAACCCAGAAGAGGCCCAGTGGGATGATGAGCAGGGAAGCTTTGGTCCCTGCTGGGGAGCACGAGGCAGCATAAGGAGCCAGGTTCACCAGCTCCCAAAACTCCCAGTCCCCAAGCTGGACCAGGTACGTGGACCTGGGCTGACCGACCAGAACGAACAAAACCTCCAGCTGTTAAAAAAAGGCGGAGGGAATTCACACACAACATGGCCACATTCTGTAAAGCTGATAGAGGAGGAGGTGGCCAGGAGTGATGGCCATGAAGCAAGAAGGAGAGCAAGGAGTGCTGGAAGACAGCTGGGAGGCCAGACTGGAGTGTCTACCCAGAATGCCAACACAGTGCACAGGAGGTCTGACACAGCCATTGACCACCATGCTGACCAATGCAGTGTGGAGGTTGAAGACTGGAGGCAGAAACTGCACAAGAACAAAGTTCCACTGATGTTAACATTGTCACCACCAGCATGAAGGTAGGCAGCCACTCCCTTCTACTCCTGTACCCACCAGGCTCCTATAGTAACATGCGCACACTTACACTGACATATAAACTTGTAATGTGTGAAGTATACTATCGCCGACACTTATGGCTGGTACAGTCAGCACTGTCAGTCTTCTCTTTCCTAAGTGTGAATCCCGTGCAGCTCGACTCAGTTTCTTCGAATTATTTACTGGTGAGAGGGCGGGAGATGTCTGGTGCAAGTGTAGGGGGTGGCAGTGTTGGGGGTAGGGTGGGTGGGGGTGGGTAGGGAACGTGCCTGAGTAAATGTGGCATCAGTGTAATACAGATGTGGCACAAGTGTATTTGTTAAAAACGTAGGTTTACGATGTGAATGAGCTAAAACAACCTCTTTTTATTGGTAACGACACTGAGTTAGGGATTCCACATATATCTCAGAATGCTACCACAAGCTGTGTGTTGAGGTTAACACATACAGGAATTGTCATTTAGCGGCAGTGCTAGAAGTCTGATAAATGGTAACAGTTGGAAGTGGTGGTATGTTACATAGGTCTGACAGGTTAATAATCGGGGAAACTACAGTTTTAACAAACAAGCGGCAAAAGGTATTGCCGTAGCATCTGACTTTATAACAGATAACCCATAAAGAACAGCTACAGTGTATTGTGCATAATATGACCATACCCACAATAATATGAGTTTTTTCAAATGTGTCAGATATGTTAAATTACACATTGCATAGGAAATATCGCAGATATCCATTCCTTGATGGTTCCATAAATTTCGAGTTAGATAATTATAATGTTAATGGGGTTATCATGTTACGAGCACAAATCGTAAGATATCTGTTCCTTTAATTTATCTGTATTCATGTAATCTTCGCCATGCGAGTCTCTGTCACTGATTGTGGTAGTGACAATTGGCAATTTGTAACACTACAAGCACAAAGTAAAGGCATACAGTAGTATGGAAACGACAACACAAATTTTGTCATTTATATTCATTCAGTATAAATGTCCAGCCATCCTTCGTTCTACAGTATAACCTCCTGGAGACTATGGGTCTTGTTGGAATCTTTCGTAGTCATAGGGCAAATATAAACCAAACTGTTTAGACCTGGATAGAACCAACAGCTCCTCGTTCAAGCACTCCTTAGGCCTTGTGCCAACTGCCAGTATAAGTCTGCCTGCAGGGGTCAACCTCCAAACCATCCATCAGGCGATTGTCACCCTCAAACTTGGTGCCATTAAGTCTCGCCTCTCAGTGAGACCAGGTGTATACCGAGGTGTTGTCCAGACACCAAGAAGCATTCCTGCACCATTCACAGTTCAGGATTCACAATGAACAGACAGGATTGTCCAGACACCAAGAAGCATTCCTGCACCATTCACAGTTCAGGATTCACAATGAACAGACAGGAAAAGCAAGTACTCCTGCGAGGGCAGATCGCTGGTCTGCGGAAAGGAGGCTCGAGTATTTGGGCCATCGCCAGTCAGTTAGGCATATCCCCAACAACTGTAACAAAATGGATCAAGGGGTGGGAGGAGACAGGAGATCTTACTAACCAGGGTAAAAAAGCCTAACTATGGAAGATTTGGTCAGTAGTTACTTTTCTTGCCAAACGTGTATGTCGAACGTGTCTGATGTGACTCTGTTCCATAATGTTTTTGCTGACATTATTATTTATACTGTCTAATGTTATAAATTGTACATTAACCCGTAATACAGCGTCAACGATGTATGACATACTTTTGACCTACAAAAATGCAAACCAGCATCAGCGACGTTATACTAACCCTGTTGTATAGGTAACAGGACACCAATTTAGTGTGACGGATCATCTCCCTTGCAATCCTCCCTCACACCACAGTCCACCAACATTCTCCTCTACCTCCCCGCCCACCCCAACCATCCTACCTCCCCCTGTTCCCCAACTCCTCCCTCTAACACCGCTCCTATGAGCATGTAAAATAGTTGTTTGTACGTATTCTCTTTAAAATATTTCCTCAGCCAGGACACCGCGCTCCCGTGTAATGACACCTGTACAGGATGAGCGCATTATACAAGCAGCTGAGGGAACCCTCATAACGAACGCTGTGGCACTTCGGAACAGACTCCAACTGGATGTGTCTGTCAGTACAGTCTGGAGGCGGCTTCATAAGGCCGGAATACATCACCGGGTTCCTGCCAAAAAAGTTACTCACTGAAGCGCACCGTGCTGCTAGGCTTAACTTTGCACGTCACTATGTGGACCAAGGCCTAAACTTCTGGTCCAGGTGGTGGTCTAATGAGAAAACCTTCCGATCTTGCCATCACGGAAATGTACACGTGTGGAGGAAGAACAACACCTGGTGATGTTTAATAACTGAACTGTTGCAGAAACAATAATATTAAAGTATATGACCCTGATAATTCACACACACACACACACACACACACACACACACACACACACACAAGATAAGGGTCACTTTTTAATCTTATGTGGTATATAAGTTCGTTTAATCAGTAATTAATAACAAAGATAAATGAGAAAGACCACGGTTCACTTTCCAGTCCTAATGTGGTGCATAAGTTCGTTAATTCACTAATTACTAACAGTGATAAATGTAAAGGTCCTGGTGTTGGTGGGTGTTCTGAATTATTATAATATTCTTCCTTTAGTAATTCTAGACTCCTAAACGTCTCCGCAACAACTTCCCACAATATAGAGTTGTTACCCACGGATCACCTTCCTTTGATTTCCAAAGAGACTGGAGTGAAAGCAGTGTAGGCTACAATTTCCAATTATAGATTATTTTGTATTAATTTCTATACAAACACGGTATCCCTCTAATATTATGTAATGTTTGTTCTTGCCAGCGATGAGCGAAACAATGTTTATGAAGAGACGAGAAGTGGGCACGTGACATGCAATGTGTGGGGTTATATTTCCATCCATGGCGTAGGAGATGTAGTGAAGATGCAGGGACGACTCAGTGCGCAAAAATATAGTCAAATACTGCAGGATTTCTTTTCTACCTTCCTACGAGAGAAAAATTTCCCTTCTCTCCTGGACCAGTCATCTTGTCCAAGATGGTTGTCCTGTACACACAGCAGGAGCAGTTAGGAATGGTTTTAGTAGTCCAGAAAACCTGCAACTCCTACACTGGGCGAGTAAGGGTTGTGACTGTAACCCAATGGAAAATATCTGGGGAACCCTGGTTAACACATGGCAACCAGGACCAGAGAAAACGGCAGACCAGCTGACGGCCCACATTATGACTCAGTGGGAAATATTCCAAGGGAAGCCACACCTCGTAAGGAATGAGGTGGCCAGCATGCCCGATAGGCTTCAGGAGGTTGTGGAGAAGCAAGGTGGCTGGACTCATTACTGAGGGATATGTCTGTGTAAAATAATATACTAAGATATATTAACAGTGATATTATATTCCCTTAATTAATGTTGCATTATGTTCTCTTGCCTAACCAACTGTCAATATCACCGTGAGTAATACACTCGTGCCAATGACGTTAGCCCTTCAAGGTCTACTAAGAACTAGGGTATATTATACTGGCAAACACCGTAGGGGTTACAAAGATAAGATACAGAAATCTAAAGTATGTGCCGTATCAGATAGTGCTGTTGGCTAAAGACAAATAATCATGTCTGATTATAAATGCCATAGCAATGGAAAGATTAACAATTATTCATGAACAAGCAAATATAGGATACTGGGGAATAAAAGTCAGTTCAGATCTCATGGTAAACATTATACTTATCTACGTCAAAAGTTAAGCAATCATCAAGGATTCAGTAATTGCAGCCTTTTTTTTAAGCAATGTCGAACACACTTGAAAAAACTCATATTATTGTGGGTATGGTCATATTATGCACAATACACTGTAGCTGTTCTTTATGGGTTATCTGTTATAAAGTCAGATGCTACGGCAATACCTTTTGCCGCTTGTTCGTTCAAACTGTAATTAGTTTCCCCGATTATTAACCTGTCAGACCTATGTAACATGCCACCACTTCCAACTGTTACCATTTATCAGACTTCTAGCACTGCCGCTAAATGACAATTCCTGTATGTGTTAGCCTCAACACACAGCTTGTGGTAGCATTCTGAGATAAATGTGGAATCCCTAACTCAGTGTCGTTACCACTAAAAAGAGGTTGTTTTAGCTCATTCACATCGTAAACCTACGTTTTTAACAAATACATTTGTGCCACATCTGTATTACACTGATGCCACATTTACTCAGTCACGTTCCCCACCCACCCCCACCCACCCCACCCCCAACACCGCCACTCCCTACACTTGCGCCAGACATCTCCCGGCGACTCTCCCTCTCACTAGTATTATTAACGATTCGGTGGAACTGAGTCGAGCTGCACGGGATTCACACCAAGGAAAAAGAGGATTGACAACGCTGGTTGTACCAGCCATAAGTGTTCAGTGATAGCTACATTAGCACATAGTTGGCAGAGCCTCCAGCACTAATGTTTGTGTTAGTATGGACAGGTGCGTGAGGCCATCAGGACGGCCCTGGATGCACTGGCAGCAGAGACTGATGCCACACACACCCGCCCTTCCACCACACCCAGACCCGGCCTCCACCATCATGGACAAGATCAACACCATCACAAAGATGCCACAGCAAATAACAGTAAGTTACCGCTACCGTAGCTATTCACATCTCCCCCACCAGTATTGCCTTCAAGTAGTAATATATTGACAGTTTCCATAAGAATGTACTGATAGTGTCCCATGTAGAGGCGGTGGCTCAATCGGTAGAGAGGTAGCCTGCAGTCCTACAAGGCCCAGGTTCAAATCCCCTGGAGCAGGGAACAGTTTAAGGATTTGGATTTCATAAAACAGACTTTACTGATCTACCAGAAGACCCGCCGACAGGTCGTAAAAATACCCCAGCTAATACCAATACACCAGTCCTGCATGAGACAGCCCTAGCATGTATTCAATATGGATGGTGGGTGTTGGCGCCGAAGTGGTGACATGTAGAGGTGTATGGTATGAGGGAGGACTACTGAGCCTTGAGAGCAGGCTGTGAAGCCTATGCCCAGAGTCGGACACATTAAAAAAAATATAAGGATGCTGTTTATATATACTAATGTATGGTACTGCCCACAGGTTGAGAACCTACTGGAGATGAATCAGCGCATCAAGACGCTGGTGCAGGATGGCATGGTATTTGCCGTCCAAGAAGACCAAGGTGGCATCCGGTCCTCCAGGATAACCCTAGAAAATGACCAGATATACATGCACTGCCTTCAGGATCAGCCACCACCCCCCCACGCCCACACACTGCAGGTAACTCCACCACTCTGACATGTACCATCAACTCTCTCACCTGTTTGACTCTTACTCCTTAACAGCCACATACACCACTGATTTTTATCTTGCCTGTGCTATACTGTGTCCAGCTGCATGTTTCCTATGCACGTCAAACCACTGACTCACTCCCCCATCATTGCTTTTATACTTCATTCAACTTTTCTTCACCAGCGTTTATGTCATCACCAAACTTTTCTTCCTTAATGCATTTCACCTCCGTTTTATGTTGCACAACAACCTGTTTGTTCCTCAGCATCAATAGACTTGAAATGCTTCAGTGTTTGCTGTGTTTACATAACATCCTGTTTGTTCTTCAGCATCAGTAGACTTGTAATGCCTCAGTGTTTGCAGTGTTTATCACTGAGTTTCATCACAATAGTCTGTAATGGCAGTGTCATTCTGTAGTTCAAAGCAGTTATTGGTTGTGACCTCATTCACGTTGTTAAGTAATGCCCCATTTATCCAAATGATTCATAACCCAGACGCTGTTGTCTGGCTGTATTAAACCATTATATGTACATTTTTCCATTTTATCCAGATAAAATGCTTGCATCCAGGTGGAAATTATGGCTGCAAGAACATTTTTGTTGGGCTGGAAGGGATTAGCCCAGTGGCGCCGCGGTGTCTGGCTGGTAGTTCACCCAGTGTCCGCTAGAGACCCCCTCGGCCCTTCCCATGTTCCCACATGTTGACCGTGTAGTGAACAGCTCCTCCTGTATAGTTGTTATGGTGGCACACGTGGTGTTTTTTGTGGTTGTTCTCTACCTGCTTCAGGCCTTGCTATTCCTTGCATGCCTCTTCCTAGGGTGTGTAATGATGGCCCCTCCACCACAGAAAAGGAAGAGGGTAGTGATGACTTTGGAGAAAAAGCAAGAGATCCTCGGTTAGATTGATGCGGGATAGTCGACTCCCAGCATCTTAAAGAAGTACGACCTGGTCCGCTGAACCCTGCATGACATCAGGAAATCCCGTGACAAACTAACCCAGTACACAGCAGACTTTGGCAAGAGCAACAGACGCAATGCCATACGGAAGGCTATGGGCATCCTCAGCATACCAGTGTCAACCATTCGACATTGATCTGGTACTGCCAGCAACGGGCTGCAGGAGTGCAAGTGCGTGGTACCAAGTTGAAAGGCGCTGTTGGGAAGATTGCCCACCTTCACAATGTCCCTGACTTCAAGGCATCTGAAGGTTGATAGTTCAGGGTCAACCTTCAACATGGCCGTACAAATCGTACAACCAGTGGCAAAGCTGTTGACGCCAGTGAGGAGGGGGTGGAGGAATTGCATCAGATACTGTTACTGTAGGCATGACTGAGGAGGGTCTTGCGCCCGGTCAGATCTATAATACTGACAAAACTGGCCTCTTCCACCACTTAGTGCCTACAGACACTCTGGTAGATGAGAAGGAGAAGCATGTACCTGTAGGCCTTGAGCCTGGTCCCAGAAATTTGACCATCGGTACCATCTGGCGGGGCAATTTCTGTCGTGCATTTTAAAATAGCAATATGTCTCTACTTTTCATTTTTGTATGATAGCACTTCGAAAGCAGTAGCTTTTTATTCATAAAGAGCCACTTTTCAATGGTACTGATAATCAAACTTTTCCGAGGCGGTGTGGGTGTATGGTAAGTAATGATCAGTAGAGTTACAAAATAATCCTTCAAACCTTTAATACTGAAAGTATTCAATCACATTTATCTATATAACAATATATAACACATTTATCTATAAAACAAACTTGTGTAACAAAACTGCTTCTGGTATGAGAACTGTAAATACCTTGTGTATGAAATATACATCAAACTATCACCATAATACAAAAATTATACAATTATCAGTCTGAATACATATGAAAATAATAATCAGTCAAAATGGCTACCTACTTTACAATATACAGTCACACATATCTCCCTAGATCGTCCATAAGGTTCCTAAGTGAAAGAATAGAAGACTAAACATTTAGACTAAGCAAATTATTATTACAATGGATATACCTATAGCGCCAAGCCACACCCGGCTATTTGGCACTTGACAAAGCAAAGACTTCATTGAAATAATCTGAAAAGTATGTAATTTGCTTGTTGTTTGTGTTCATTCTAGTGAATGTAAGTAAAAACTAAAAAGAAATTCTGAAAATATTACACCCATTCGTCATGTGCTTCATCATCGCTATCCTCAGTGTTGTCATTCATAATCTTAACTTGTATTTGGTTGCTACATGTTTGTAGCTTGCGGAGTTCTGAACAAGGCAATCCATTCGCAAGACATGGACATGTTGGATTCTTGCATGAGCGTGAGCATTTGCAGGAGAGTAGTTCCAGAATAGCATCAGGGGCAGCAGGAACATCAGACCAATCAGTCATGAGTTGCTCATTGTTATCCAAATTCTCTGTATACCAGCCTCTTCCTGTTGGGGGAGGAATAGTTGGGCATCTTTCCAATGACTGCTTCCACACTCTTGCCTGATAGTTAGCACGCTGACAATGCTGATACAGAGCGGATTTACACGGTGGTAGCTGCCAGGATTCAGCCTCTCCTTTCTTGGCACAACAGATTTGGTAACGTAGCTCATCCACTCTAGTTGCTCCCTGGATACTGTACAGGTGACACGTGAAGGCCTCTAACTTCTGAAAGTGCTCCTGACTTAGGTTCCAGCCCTCTCCAACCCTCTGCAGGGCCTCTCGGTGTTCTGTGTTACCTTTCATTAGTTTCAAAGCAGAGACCTTCCCCTTTCCTGCAAAGGCACTCACAGTGTCTCAGCCCGTCATGGCATGAAGACCCAGACGTGCTTTTGTGTTGTCTGGTCCAAGTGTGGCTGCAACTTTGGTAACATCTATGTACTTTACTCTGTTTTTGGTACCACTTTTTATATAGATGCTGCTTGGGATATCACTAGAGAAGGCCACATATAGCACTAGAATGTTTGTGTCATCTGATACAACCTTCATTGCTGTATAGCCCTGTGAGGCTGCATGGGCAGCATGAAGAAGAAGTCGTGTGTCTGCTTCTTCTTGAGTGGACTTTAATCCATCCACTACCATGGAACCATGCTCAGTCAGTCGATAACAGGTTTCCCCACAGGTGACATATATGACTTTGCCAACAAACCGTCTCTGGTGTCTTGGATGTTTCTACTCATCTGTGATGACCTTGATTAGGTTTTCCTTGTTTCTGGAACTGGCAAGGAACTTTCTCCATTGTTTGATGGTATGGCCAGGTGAGATGCTCTTGAACTGGGTAGATTCAGACTCACCTCGCCGAACTCTCTCAGCAGCTTTGATGGAATTTTCTTGGTACACATCGAATACAACATCAATGCGTGGAGAATCATCACCTTCTGCAATTACAATGGAAAGAGCATGGTCAGCAACTTCAGCAAGGGTTTTTGGGTGCCTCTTATTTTCTGGATCAGGGCCATACCATCAATAAGACAAGCAGCTTTCCCTGGCACACATTCCGCTGGACAGACATTCTTCTGTAGCTCTTTGGCCAGTGCAGCTTTATTTGTCTTTCTGAGGCTACCATCTGCTGTTGCTAGGGACCATGGAAGAGGGCCTAGTGGGTACTGAAAAACCTCCTGCAGATTCAAACTTCTGCTCTGAGCAATGAGTACCATGTGAGCAAATAGATTTCGGTCAGCTTTCATGATTACTTCCTTTGGAGTGTTGCTATTTGTCTTCTTTTTCTTGTTCAAGTTGGCAAATGTCTTCAGGTTCAGTTTGGGCAGAGGGTCGTGGAATTTCTTGACTGGTGGACTGCTTTGTAGCCTTTCCTCTCTGAAATTTCGATATGCTCTTTGTTCTAATTAGATGTTTTGGTGGCTTAAGCTGTCTTCAGGTCACCCCATAGACAATATCTTGGCCTACAGATTCAATGAGGCGCTGAATTCTTTGAGAAAGGGAAGCTTCATCCTGAGGCCCTGCTATTAAGTGTTGCAAGAATCCCTTTAGGTTGCTTGGAATAAAAGCTGAAGAATTGTTCAGTTCTGATGCAAGTGGGGGCCAAGATATGGACACACTATGCTTTCTTATCGAATTATGAAGCAAGTGAGCTGACTTTTTCAAGAGTCCTTCAATGTCGCATTTTGATTCCAGGTCCTCTACTGTGTCCATCAGAATGACATTTTGCTTGACTAGTGCATTTCGGGACAAGTTATCAGGGTACACCAGGACCTTTCCCTTTGCATCTTGTACAAAATGCAGACTCTCTCCAAATTCTGTCTCAAGATATCTTCTGACATGTTTCTTTGTAGAATCTTCCACCTTATGAACTCCCTCATGTAGCATCCAGCAGGTCAGTTTTGTCGTAAGCTCAGTCAGCTTAATTACCCTGGGGTTTTCAAAAACATCTTCTCTGATATAGGCAAACAACTTCTGAAAGGATTCCTTCATTACACCTGGATATTCTTCTAAGTCTGTTTCTATGGGAATTACCTGTGGCCTTGTTCTGGTATAGCTTCTGTAGCATGATCTATGATAGTGGCCATCTGCTGCTACTAAAGCCCTTGCCAATAAGGCTAGGATCCTGCTGTCTTGCTTGGAAATTGCTGTGTTCCTAAGAGTATCATCTGACCGTAGCTCAACACATTGTGTAAGTCCCTCCCTTGTCCGGCTGCCTGGCATAAATTTGTCCTTTTCACATATGATACAGACCTTGCTGTATATTCTAGACTCTTCAGATACTGTCATTGATCTCCTCTGGAGTCTTTTTTATTTCAAATTTTTCCTTGTCACTGGATGCCTGTTCTGTACTTTGTTTCGACTGAAGGTCCCTTTTCATTGTGAACAGACTTCTACATTTCCTATGGTAGTGAATTTTTGGAATGATGCCCTCTGGAGTTTCTTGGGCAATGTTTAGAATTGGTAGATGTTTCTTTATTTGTGCTGCCTTAAGAAGTGTGCTCCATGAGTTCATGTCCCTCAAACAAGAGAGATTCAGGGTCAGTTTTTCATCACAAGTACTGCTATGTATAATGCATTCTGGTACAGTTTTTGCACGTTTTGAAGGACCCGGTCCATCTTAAGCATTATCACCACCACCATAACTTGACGCTTGACTTACATCCAATGTCCTTTCACTGTCCATTTCTACAGCTAAGCATGCAAGCTACCTGAAAGTGAAAGATACAAATTAGTTGTACATTCTCAGTTTAGCAACTATACGTTGAAAGCACCGAGTATCTGGAAGTATCTATAATCAACATTTTGAATTTTTCCAGTCAAATAAGGATGGCCGACTCTCTTAGGCATTTGTAGTGGCCACCAGGGACTAGGAAATACTCCATAACATAAGTTTAAACACCAAGATCATGTTTCTACCAGTAGTAAAAGTAAAGTTATAGACCCTTATCAGTTAAGGGGGCGGCCATTTTTATATGGCCAATTACTCATAAAAAGCTACTCATCTGCGACTGCTATCATTTCAAATTTTTAATCAAGGACATGAGGGAATTCAAAAATATCAATTAGAATTTGCCCCACCAGATGGTACCGATATCGACTCAGGCTCATGGACTACTGACCACATGTTGTCTAAGCAATGGGTATCTGCTTTACACTGTGCTGGTGCTAACAGGATGCACTGGCTGATGCCCGTTATTGCTGGTCAGGCACAGCAGCCCCATTGCCTTTGTGGGCTAATGGTTGTCCTTCCTGTTGTGTGGTACCATTCTGTGAAAGCCTGGTTTACCTCCAAGATCTTCACAGATTGGTTCAACAGGCATTTTGTCAAGGAGGTCATCCATTATCAAACAGAGGAACTTGAAATCCCTTGTGACCAGGTAAAGGCTCTTCTACTGGACAATGTTCCCATGCATCCCTTCCAGAAGGAATTGGTTGCAGATGACGGTCACATTAGGTGCTTGTTTTTACCACCTAATACCACTGCTCTGATTCAACTGATTGACCAGGCTGTTACCATGGCCACGAAGAGGCTGTAGCGATGGAGATTCATGGATGAGGTGATGGTTGTTCTTGAGGACGAGGACAAGCAGAGTCAGGGGCTGGACACACGAGGGCAGAGGGCACTGGAAAACATGCGGTGCTACAGCCTTAAGTCTGCAGTGTTCAGCTGAGCAAGTGCATGGAAGGAAGTCTCTGTGAAAACCCTAGAAAGTGGTTGGTCTTGTCTCCCTCAGGGACACGAGAGCAGACACGACTTTCTGGGCTTTGACAAGGATGACTTCCACACTCAGCTTTGTAATGCAGGCGAGGCTGTGGATGTTGATGACGTGTGGGAGTGGTTAGATGAGGATGGGGGCAATTCCGGCTTTCAGGTTATGTCTGATGTCGAGACTGCCACTTCTGTTGCTGCTGCCCGACCAGAAGAGAGTGACAAGAATGACAAGGATGACCCGGAGAACTACATTATTCCAGCCATCCCCCACCTGAGCACATTACGGGCACATCTTGAGCAGGTGCATGAGTATGCTGAGCACCTGGAATGTGGCAGAGAGATGGTGCCTTTTCACCTTGTAGAGGATCGGCGTTCTGTGTGGCAGAGAGTCATCCGAGACCTGAATCATCGCTCCTATTGCCAGTCCATGATCGACTCCATTTTCAGGCCTCTGACCCCTGTCCAGTCCACCTCTGCTCTGCCACCATCACAGCGTCAAACCACACCTTCAGCAAAGAAACCACAACCCAGCACATCGTCAGCCATTGTGTCTCCCCTGGACGTGAGTTTGCAGTTGTCTTCTTAGTTACCTGAAGTTAGCAGTCCATCACCACATACCACAGTTGCTCCCCTGGACCAACTGCCGAAGCTCCTTGTTGACTCTGACTGCAACTAAGGTCATCAGGATGTACAGTGCAGTGCATCAGGGTACGCCACTAGACCACATTGGATGTACAGTGCAGTGCAACAGAATTGCCAGTTGCAGTGCAACAGAGTCAAGGAGCTAGTGGGTTATTCAGCACGACACCCTGCCAGGAATCATGGGTGTTCTTCTTGATTTTATTCTAGCTTACTGCACTGTACCATGATTGATTCTGTTTTACAATGATGTTATTCCATTCTACCATTATGTTTTGTGTGCCCACTGCATTTTTCTTGTGTAGCCGTTTTTTCATGCTTTTTTCATGCCACTAAAGGTTATGGCCCTGCAGTGGTGATTGCTTGTGTGTGGTTGATGGGTTTACTTAACCTTGGTAATTGCTTGGCTGTGGTTTATAGGTCTGCTTGACTAGACAGAGTAGTGTTAAACACCAGGAACAAGTGTTGTACGATGTACTGTAGTGGCCTTTTACACTGGCTTTCAAAGTTAGGTTATGTGTGAAGGGGGGCCAGGGGAGAAGTCCATTATCTGGACGGGTCCATTTTGTGGACATGCCTTTGGCTGTATTACGTCGGATAATCGAGGGATTACTGTACTTCCATCAGTGAAATGTGGCAGGAAATTCACCCACAAGTATACACATGGTGGTGCGGTTGATAGAGCACTGGACTCCCAATTCAAGTGCCCTGAGTTTGAGTCCCACTCAGACCGCACTGCTTGTGTGGGTGAGGTGAGCTTTCCCTTGTCAAGTGTAACTCAAAGCACACTGTGGTGCAAGACCCGCAAGGGTTTGAAACTCAGCGGGGTAAAGATTAGGCGGTGTGTCCCCCTGTGCCTACGCCTCACTCCAGCCTGGGTGAGGCTTGGCAGTATGTCGGTGCTCCTCGGCAGCAGTCAGGGTCAGCCTGTTGACCCCCTTAGGTTAGCATAGTACATTAACCACCTGTGTATTTTATGCCACTGACTGCCATGAATAAATAAACTGAAAATTATTATTAAAGTACTTGCACAGATTCAGTGTTACACATCTTAATGGCATTAGTTTTTGTGCCCAGCAGTTGGAAGAAGTTTTGTTGTGTTTATCTGATGGTTCCCTGTAACCCAGTAAACCGTTTACAGCGCTGGGTGGTAACCATATTACAGTGCCCGTTAAATGGGTGGATGCAAATGTGGCATCCACCCATAAACCAAACCACACTTTTCCCAGTGTATGGCTGTGGTGAGGCACTGTCAGCCACAAGTGAATACCAGTACACTGCATGTGATAACCCTGCAGGGGTGGTTACTTGTCTGTGGTTGATGGGTCTGACCAGAAAGACTGGGGCTGATCCCACAACAACCTATCAGTGTATACAAGGCATCAGCTGTACCATGAACAACCTCAGTGGGGACTGAACAACCTCATTGGAGAACAACCTCAGTGAGACTGAACAACCTCAGTGGGGACTGAAAAACCTCAGTGGGGACTGAACAACCTCAGTGAGACTGAACAACCTCAGTGGGGACTGAACAACCTCAGTGGGCACTGAACAACCTCAGTGGGCACTGAACAACCTCAGTGAGACTGAACAACCTCAGTGGGCACTGAACAACGTCAGTGGGCACTGAACAACCTCAGTGGGCACTGAACAACCTCAGTGGGTATTTTTTGTACAAGTCTGGAGTCATTTGCTTTGATCCTTTTGACTAAGTAATCCAGAACTGGTTATGTTGAGGCAAATTAGAGGAAGACTCCAGCCCAGCACCTCAGACCAACTTTATGGGGCCAGGAAAGGCTTGTCATATACTATCTCCATTGTTCACCCTTAAATTAACTTGGGTTTTGAGGTGATAAAGCTTCTTTTCAAAGTAACGTGTCAATTATAGTAAAAAGAAAGTTGGTCGTACCTTGAAGGCTGACTTACACCGCTGACGACAGCAGTTACATCAACCTGTTTGCCACTCGTTGTCCACACCTTTGCTCCTCGTTCAACTTCTCATTATCGGCCATGTCTTCACCTCTTTCAGCGTCTTTACTCCAACCATTTTCAGCGTCAATATATTGCCATAGCCTCAGAATATATATCAGTTTGTGAGAGACTAACGAGGAGAGTATGTGAGTGAGGTGCAGGGGGAGAAGCTGAGGATGAGATGGAGGAATGGAGTAGAGAGGTATATGTGAGAGGGGGTGTGAGCTGGGGGGAGGGCCGTGCAATGGCGGCAGACAGGGAGAAGATGGTGATTTGTTTGTGGCCACCCCTTACGGGATCAAGGCGTCTGGCAGTAGGTAACCAAACATTGGATACTACCAATATTACTATACTCTTTTCACTCTAACTTGGCCAAGATTTTCACAGTTTTTCAGCTTGTTTCTTAGTTCAGTGGCAGAATGAGACAATACTATGGCCCTACATCCTTTCCACAGCACATCTTTGTGACTAGCATCATAGAAAGACAATACTATGGCTCTATATCCTTTCCATAGCACTTCTTTGTGACTAGCATCATAAAAAGACAGTACTATGGCTCTATATCCTTTCCATAGCACTTCTTTGTGACTAGCATCATAAAAAGACAGTACTATGGCTCTACATCCTTTCCATAGCACTTCTTTGTGGCTAACATCATCCTCCACCATCGTCATCGTCATCATCATCATCATCATCATCATCATCATTGGGACCTCCTTTCCCACCTTAGGACAGGGTGAGGAGTAGCAATCTCCAGACAGCCCAAATTTGGCCAGACCAATGGGCCTCGCTTCCATTCGCTCATCATTCAGGCCCCCGGAATCCCGGCTCTATCTGATACCCCCAAAACATTCGATACGTTCTGTAGCTTCACATAAACATATCGGATTGAGTCAATCCGGACGCTGCCACGTTATAAAGGGTTGCTAAATCCCTGATCATGCACTTCTCCTCACAACATTCATCCAACCAGCTCGATCTCTTGTCAGTCCCTAGCCTCAACGACTTCCAAACCTCTCTTCCTCACACACTCATCCACCATATCTCTCCACCTTCTCCTTGACCTACCTCACCTCCTCCCTTCTTCAAATTCGCTCAGATATACCTTCTTCACCACTCTATTGTTATCCATTCCCTCCACATGCCCATATCATCTCATTACACTCTCTTCGATTCTGGTGTCCACCGACTTCCTCACTCCGCAACTTCCATGAATCACATTATTTCGTATCCTTTCCACCCTCTGTACTCCACATACATTCCTCAGCAGTCCCATCTCCACTGCTGTCTTCTTGACTTTTCATTTGCATGCCACACCACAGTCGTACATCCATATGTTAAATTTGGCACTAACACTCCTTCATGTAAGCCTCGTGCAGTTGCAACACCCAAGCCTCTGTTTCTTATCAAGGCCTTCATTGCACCAGCTACTTTCCTTCCTTGTGTCACTCTACTTTCCACTTCTTTTGCACATTTTCCTCTCTTTTCTATCACTGTACCCAAGTATTTGAGCTCTCACCAATTCCAGTCTCTCTCCATTCACTGTAATATTGCACTGGGAGTCACCTTCTCTCTCAGTAACTATCACTTTACTTTTTCTACATTTACTCCCAAGACATGACGCTCACAGACATCAGCAAAACTCTGCACTAAACTACCAAGTTCTTGTCCGGTACTTGCAAGCAGCACTGCATCATCAGCATACAACAAATATGAGATATTCCATCCATCACCATTCATTACCAACGCCAGCCCTCTGTCCATTACTCGTGTTTTTACTTCTCTCATCACCCCATTCATATAATATATATATATATATATATATATATATATATATATATATATATATATATATATATATATATATATATATATATATATATATATATATATAACAACCATGGGTATATCATACATCCTTGTCGCACACCCACACCGATCGTGAACCATTCACTTAGATACCCATTTACCCTTAAACACTCCTCACCACCATCATAAAACTCTTAACAGCACCTAGCAGCTTACCATCTACACCATACATGCACAAAACCTTCCACAATGCTTCTCTGTCTACTTTGTCGTATGCTTTTTTCAGATCCTAGAATGCCATAAACACCTTATAATCCTTCTCACAAGCCTTCTCCTTTATCTGTCTCACTGCAAATATTTGATCCACAAGTCTCCTTCCACCCTGTTCATCACCCACAAGGACTTTTGATATCTCTCTTACTTTCACTGTAATAATTCTTCCATATACCTTTCCTACCACACTCAGTAAGCTTATGCCACGATAATTCTTGCATTCACTTCGCTTTCCTTTATTTTTGTACAGGGGTACAATCACAGCCTTTTTCCACTCTGTTGGCACAGTTTCACTCATCCATGCCTTCTTACATATCTCCAACAAGCACTTCATTCCACTCTCTCCACTACACTTAATCATCTCTGCATACACCTCATCAACCCCAGCTGCTTTCCCATTTTTCAGCCGCTTCACAGCACTCTTCACCTGTGCGAGTGTCGCGTCTCCTGGCACTGCATTCCTTCTCTGCACACCCCCAAAACCAATCATGTTTACAGCCGCTACGCAGCTGCCAATTTTAGGCCAGGTTAGAGTAAAATGAGTCTAGTTTAAGAGGTTCCTAGCACATCTTCTGTAGCTACTTAACCTAGTGCTTCTTTTTTACTTATCATATTTTACCTTAAATTGGCTAAGAGTGTTAAAACCTGAATAAAAATATGGCAGGGATAAGGGACTGAATAGGGAGGCTGCCAGAGATCGAGCAGCGTAGAAAGTGGCCATTAGGTGACCAAGACCAACGCATGCATGTTGGAGCCTATACCAGTAATACAGTACTGAGAGTGTGACCTCAGGGATAAAGGACTGAATAGGGAGGCTGCCAGAGATCGAGCAGCGTGCAGGAAATCCACCATTAGGTGACCAAGACCAGCGCATGCATGTTGGAGCCTGTATCAATACTACAGTGCTGGGAATGTGACCTCAGGGATAAAGGACTGAATAGGGAGGCTGCCAGAGATCGAGCTGCATTGAGAGCCACCATCAAGTGCCCAAGGTAGACGCATTGAAGCAGGTTAGAGCCTTTATAAATGATAAATACTGAGAGTGTGACATCAGGGGTAAAGGTCCATAGGGAGGCTGCCAGAGATCGAGCTGGGTGGAGAGCCGCCATTATGTGACCAAGGCTGACGCATGGAAGCAGGTTGGAATCTTTATAAATGATACAGTACTGACAGTGTGACATCAGGGGTAAGGGAGTGAACAGGAAGGCTGCCAGAGATCGAGCTGGGTGGAGAGCCGCCATTAGGTGACCAAGACAGATGAACTGAAGCAGGTTGGAGCCTTTATAAATGATACAGTACTGACAGTGTGACATTAGGGGTAAGGGAGTGAATAGGGAGGCTGCCAGAGATTGAGCAGCGTGTAGAGGTGCCATTAGGTGACCAAGGCTGAGGCATTGCTGCTGGAGCCTTTATAAACAATACAAAGTGTGTGGATTCAGTAGTAATGCTAAGTCAGTCCACTTCTACACCAAAGTACAGTACATGCTTGGCTGTCATCAACCCTGGCAGGTACTTGCATCAGTCAAATGTAGCTAAACACTTGGTAACTACACAATTATCACGGAAAAGATATTCACCCACAGGTATACAGTACAGGCCAAGAAGCACGGCTAAATTACACCACCATTTTTTTATTGACCTGGGGGGAGGGCAGCGAAATGGCAGGGAATAGGGTGACATGGAGGCGATTTGTTTGGGGTGTGAGCTGGGAGAGGGGCAGCGAAATGGCAGGGGATAGGGTGACATGGAGACGGTTTGTTTGGGGTGTGAGCTGGGGGGAGGGCAGTGACATGGCAGGGGTTAGGGTGACTTGGAGGCGATTTGTTTCGGGTGTGAGCTGGGGGGAGGGCAGCGAACTGGCAGAGGATAGGGTGACT